>NW_023365775.1:172262-192262 GCF_000003815.2 Branchiostoma floridae
TAGGCAAATTCATAGAAAAACTGCATGTCTCTCCGGTAATAGGTACATGTACGAGTAAATTCGTAGAAAGACTGCATGCAAGTCTCTCCGGTAGTAGGTAAATTCGTAGAAACACTGCATGTCTTTCTACGAATGTACCTATTACCGGCGAGGTGCGGTACTGCCTTTTTGACACATAACATCGTATGGTGCCAATTTAGGTCAATTTCTTACGGTAAAGTCGTACTTATACGGGCATCAGTGCAGTGATTTTTTTCAAAGTAGAACGAACACTTTGATGTCTTGCTAATTTGCCACTAAATAAAAGCAAAGTGACCCCTGGAGGATTCTCAAATTACCGCTACCGATATCAGTAATAAGGACACATTAAGTTGTTATTAGGTACAATTGAGCCTATCTTTGGGCAGAGGACTTCAAAGTCTTGCCCCGATGGTGGCTTTTCTGTTGTTGCTGATCGTCACCGGAAACATTTTCAAGATGTTTATGCAGCGGATGACACTTGAAGCCAGAACGAAAACGTCCAGACTTTCCATGATGTACAAAATGACCAATTAACTGGTGGACGTACCGACTGATAAGTATCTAATACTGTTTTAAAAAATAACAAGACATAGTCATGCCTTCGAGTACCATAGTTAACAACCTAGGATGGATGTTTTAAAAATTCGTTTTTTCCCAGAACTATCGTAGAGTGGAATTTGTTATCACTAGGCACAGTAGGGGTATCTTCGTTGGAAATCTCTCGACTTTGCTGCCGAAAACTCCTCAACCAGGGTTGGCACAAGGTTGGGAGTAGTCTGGAATCCATCCTAGTATACATGGAGACTCCGCAGCCCGATGGCACACAAAGATTTGCCTGCACGTAAAGTTCTACGGCGTGTCTGCGTGCTCCAAAATCCGCCAGACTCCCGACGACTTCGTACGGAGGCGGTACTTACCACTTACGAATCTGAAAAGATTGCCCACGTTTTGGCACGTAGACAGCACGTATTTTCACACACGGCGGGTTGTGCCCGTAACTTAAAGTTTGTTCGCGTCTGGTCGCATCCAAATAGAATGTGAGTCTCCCGACCTTTTCAAAATTTGTAATCGTCTGGCGTGAACGAAATATATATTTTGTTATTAACATTCCTTTAATGAGCATCAGGCAAAAAAACACATCTGGTTATATAAGTTTTCTGCTCAATGAAACATAAGAACAAATAACAGTCAAAGTCAACAATGGGAACTAGTGAATACAATAGTTGAAATACCTTTATTGTACATTCATGCCTTGACGGGCTAGGTACAAGTCACTGATATCAGACATAACAGACATATGCAGAGACAACAAGATACAATTTAACTAATTGAAGGTACTAGGCTAACAGGATGGTCGACATCTACTCACTTCTTTGTACAGGTGTAGATATAGGAACAGATAATGTTTGATATACAGGGTTTATCTAGGCGCATCAAAAATAGAAATCTATCCGTTGCATTAAGATGTTCAAAATATGGGAACTCTTTTCTGATATATTCATAAAGCACAGTCCTTTCCTCATGGTACAATTTACAGTGTAAAATAATATGCTGTTCATTTTCTACATGTTGTACATCACAAAATTGGCAGACTCTATGCTGCAGAGGGGTGCGGTTGTGCCTTCCAGTCTCGATATGCAACTTGTGACAACTAATCCGGAGTTTAGTTACAGCCACTCTGTGTTGTATGTTGTTCACCATCAAATACTCTTCTTCTTTATAGATAGGCTTAAATAATCTATAGGTCCGCAATTTGTTACCGAAAGATTTGTCCCGGTTGTCGTTGTGTATTTCGGCTTTAAATGTTTGAATGTAAATATCCTTTAATCGTTGGCTGATGGCGTTGGTTATAGGTAATAGGTTTGTTCCTAGAGATATTTGAGATCTCCATATGTAGGCAAAACCGCATTCCTCCAGTATCTTACGAACGCCGGACGCCCAGCACTTGTTTCCATTAGCATCTAGTTGTAATTGACAATACAACGCTGACATATAACAAAGGTTGACATTAGAATAAACTAAATCAACATGAACGAAGGAAACTAATTGCACAGGTTTCATGTTGGTCTAATTAACAGCAATAAAAAGCGAAATGTAAGTCTTAAAACGAATTTTATGTAAAGACTAGTAGGCAACCTCACCGACCATCTGCCAACCACAGACAACGCTGCTAACGCTTAACTGCCAACCATGGTCTGGAGAAGGTCGGAAGGCCATGGTCGACTATGTGTGACAGGGGCTTAACTTCCAACCATAGTCTGGAGAAGGTAGGGAGGCCATGGTCGGATATGTCGAATATGTGTGACAGGGGCTTAATTAACTCCCAAAACAACTATTGTCCTGAGAGGGTCGGGAGGCCATGGTCAACTATGTAAGTGCATGACAGTTGCTTAGCATACTCTCCAAGCATAGTTTCGGCTCTGGCTCTTTTTTTTAGAACTTTTTTTCTGGCTTTTTATTGTGCACTGTTTTCCTCAGGCATGTCCCCCACTTTGCCGAAGCAGAACCTCTGTTTGGAGAGTCTCAACCGTGGTCTGGAGAAGCCATGGTTAGGAAGCCATGGTCGGCTTTGAGTGAAAGGGGCTCTAGATGGAAGGGTGTCTAATATAGAGATACATGACATGGTCATTGTTTCATATGTACCTTCGTTGGAGAAAAAAGAGGGAAAAGTATTGAGTCTCTAACAGGTACTTAAGCTGAACACACACATGTAGGATGGCATTAGCTCCAATGGACGTCACTTTAGGAGAAGAACATACTTGTCTTACTTATCTACCCTGAAGAAAAACGCAGAAGGCACAAATCTCCAACAGGTATTTAAGCTAAACACACATGTAGGATGACATTAGCCTCAGCGAACCTCACTTTAGGAGAAGAACATACTTGTCTTACTTTTCTACCCTTAAGAAAAACGCAGAAGACTTGAGTCTCTTACAGAAACTTAAGCTAAACACACATATAGGATAGTATTAGCCCCAACGACCCTCACTTTAGCAGAAGAACATACTTGTCTTACTTAACTACTCTGAAGAAACGCAGAAGACTCGTGTCTCTTACAGGAACATAAGGATGGCATTATCCTCAGCGTACCTCACTTTAGGAGAAGAACATACTTGTCTTACTTATCTACCCTGAAGAAAAACACAGACGACTCGAGTATCTTACAGGAATAAGCTAAACACACATGTAGGATGGCATTATTAGCCCAAGCGAACCTCACTTTAGGAGTAGATATATACATACTTGTCTTACTTTGCATTTATACCTATAACGTCTGCGTCAGATAAAAACGATAAGATGGTAGGAAATGGTTGGGTGGGGGGGTCAGCCGTCTGACTCAACGACCGGCCTCATCCATCTAGATGTCAAGACTTCAGACATTCCGACTCCTTTGCACTAGGCACCACAATCACTTGTTGAACATTTGCCATCAATTTCACAAGGTCCGACTTATCTTGTCAGATTTAGCACATTCGGGGAAGTATTAACACAACAGGTGACCATCGCCCTTTCCAGATGTCAACCCAGAGACCAGACTTTAAGGTTTGTCAGGAGACTACGAACCTCTGTAACTTAGTTGTTTGTGTCTAGTCATAGGCTGTAGGCTCTATTTGGAGCGTTTGTCTGTGGGCAAATGATGTGGGCGGACAGCAGGTGAAAAGATCGACGACAGCTAGTGTTGGAAGCGGGCACCGAAGGCGCCCGAAAGGCGGACACCGAAGGCGCCCGAAAGGCGGGCGTCGAATGCGCCCGAAGCGGGTGCCGAATGCGCCCGAAGCGGGTGCCGTAGGGAGTATCTGACACAGCATTTCTGGTTTGGCATAGTTATATGCCGCAGGCGGGTTGGTTCCAGACTGGTGGCTCGGTACCTTGCTCACTGACAATTTGGTTATCTCGTAGCAGATCCTACGGTAGCATAAGATCATACCGTGACATACGGGGCAATTAGCACCTACACTACAAGCACAGTTTGATTGGGAAACGATTGGATGTTAAGAGGCTCTGTCTGTAAAAACCAAGCATAGGGTGGCCAAACTCAAAAAATCGATTTTCCTTAAATTTTGTGTGGTGGTAGGGCCTTGGTCCAAACCTACAAAAATGGCAAAGTTTTAGATCTGCGGTCACCGGTTGCCATGGCAACGGCCATTTTTCAAAATGGCGGATTTTCAGCAAGGGAAGGCCTTGGTCGCGTCCAAAATAGGCCTCCTTTGGACTCCTGTAGCCCCCACAAATTAACTGATATTTTATTGATTCTCGGATATGTTATTACCCATATTCTAATAAACAAAATGATATATAGTGATGCTCAAAATGTTTTTGTAGTGAGGTGCAGCAGATGTTTGAAAATGATGTGTTTTCGTGAATTTCCAAAATTGACAAAAATCAATTTTTTGACCATTTTTATTGACCATTAGCTCATTTACAGGCAAATCAATTTGCTTGATTTTTGGCACAGTTATAGTTTGAACCTTTGTATACATCATATGTAAAAAAAAGTTTGGGCCTTTCACGTATCGAACCGTGGTGGCCCCGAGAGTAAACCAGTATTTCCATTTCAAGAAAATCGTAACCATAGAATTATTCCTGGAAAAACAGTCATAGCTTACCCAAAATGAATTTCAGTTTCATGTTATGTAGCAGAGGAACTTACCTATCACTTATAAAAGCAGGGTTGTTCTATATTTTTTTATAATTGCTTTTAAAATGATTTTATTGAGTTTTTTTCGTCATTTTTAGACCAAAAAATGTATATTTTGGCCCAAGCACCCTGGTATTGCAACCAAATGACCTGAAATTTGGTATAGGAATGTCCTGGACAAGTACACACATGGGTTGATAACTGGTTTGCCATGTAATAGAACAAAATGCTGAATTTGGTGACTTTTTTTGGCATTTTCGGCCCAAAAAGTACATTTTTGGCCCCTGTACCCTGGTTTTACAACCGAATGCCCTGAAATTTGGTATAGGAATGCCCTGGACACATGCGCACATAGATTCAATAACCATTTTGGCATACTGTTCAACAAAATGCTTAATTTTTTCCAAAAAAAGTACATTTTTGGCTCCCATACCCTGGTTTTACAACTGATGAATGACCTGGAATTCGGTATAGCAATGCCCTGAACATACATGTATGCGCACATGGATTCAATAACATGTTTTGCATACAGTACAACAAAATGCTTTATTTTGAACATTTTGCCATTCTTTTTTCCCAAAATCATTTTTCGCTCCTGTTCCCTGGTTTTCCAAGTAAATAACCGGTAAAAATTTGGTATAGGAGCGCCTTGGGAATGGCTTTTATAACCCGTTTTTACATACAGTGCAACAAAACGCGTAATGTTGTAATTTTTGGTCATTGTTTTACCCAAAGTACATTTCTGGCTCTTTCTGTAATTTTTGGCGCCAAAAGTACATTTTTGGCCCATTGAACCCTGGTTTTACAACTAAATGACCTGAAATTTGGTATGGAAATGCCCTGGACACATGCGCACATAGAGTCAATAATAATTTTGGCATGATGATGGCTGTTTCTTCGCATCCGAAGATCAATGGTAGGCAGAAAAGGTTGATTAGACGACCAGTCTGCCTGGCCTGCACGTGATTATTCTTAAGGTGAAGGAGGGGTGTGCACTCCCTTCTCCACCCTCTCGTCTACTGGCGCACTAAGTCATACAGGGACAGAACTGTTTGCCACGTAAGACGGCCTCAGCAGATGCAGGTTTATTATTTGGAGTTTCCGTCTCCTAGGAGGACTTCCGACTAAGGATGTGAGGGGTTCCTACTACCCCCGATCGCGCAACTCGTGTGTCATGGCGGGTGCGTCATGCCCGAACATGCCCCTAAGGCTTGTCTCGGCCACAAAGCCCCGCCAAGGCCACTAGCCGAAGCTAGAACCTTGAACCTTGAACGTGGACATCTTTGAGATGCCGAAGCTAGATACTCATTTAAACCTGAGTTAAGTGAGGAAAGTCGTGTAAAGTGCCTTTCCCAAGGGCACAAGATCGGTGACACAGCAGTCGGATTCGAACCCGCCACCTCTCGGTTTCGAGCCGAATGCTTGTCATACAGTACAGCAAAATGATGAATTTTGTGTGTTTTTTTTGCCATTTTTTTTACCCCCCCAAAAAAACATTTTGGCTCCTGTACCCTGTTTTTCCTAAAAACTAAATAATCTGAAATTCTGAAACTTTTTGGCAATTTACAAAGACACGTCATCTTTTAACATTTGCTGCAACTCACTACAAAAAACTTTCGAGTATAACTTTATATCACTTTTCTTATTACTAAATATGGGTAATAACATATACGGGAATCAATAGAATATCTCTTACTTTGTGGGGGTTACAGGCGTCTAGGAGGTCATTTGCCTGTAATGCCTAATAGGGAACAGGAGCCAGAAATGTCACGTGCAGGCCAGGCAGACTGGTCGTCTAATCAACCTTTTCTGCCTACCATTGATCTTCGGATACGAAGAAACAGCCATCATCATGCCAAAATTATTATTGACTCTATGTGCGCATGTGTCCAGGGCATTTCCATACCAAATTTCAGGTCATTTAGTTGTAAAACCAGGGTTCAATGGGCCAAAAATGTACTTTTGGCGCCAAAAATTACAGAAAGAGCCAGAAATGTACTTTGGGTAAAACAATGACCCAAAAGTACAACATTAAGCGTTTTGTTGCACTGTATGCAAAAACGGGCTATAAAAGCCATTTCCAAGGCGCTCCTATACCAAATTTTTACCGGTTATTTACTTGGAAAACCAGGGAACAGGAGCGAAAAATGATTTTGGGAAAAAAGAATGGCAAAATCCCCAAATTTAAGCATTTTGTTTGGAACAGTATGCCAAAAAGGGTTATTGAATCTAATGTGCGCATGTGTCCCAGGGGATTTCTTATACCAAATTTCAGGCATTTCGGTTGTAAAACCAGGGTATGGGAGCCAAAAATGTACTTTTTTTGGAAAAAATTAAGCATTTTGTTGAACAGTATGCCAAAATGGTTATTGAATCTATGTGCGCATGTGTCCAGGGCATTCCTATACCAAATTTCAGGGCATTCGGTTGTAAAACCAGGGTACAGGGGCCAAAAATGTACTTTTTGGGCCGAAAATGCCAAAAAAAAGTCACCAAATTCAGCATTTTGTTCTATTACATGGCAAACCAGTTATCAATCCATGTGTGTACTTGTCCAGGACATTCCTATACCAAATTTCAGGTCATTTGGTTGCAATACCAGGGTGCTTGGGCCAAAATATACATTTTTTGGTCTAAAAATGACCAAAAAAACTCAATAAAATCATTTTAAAGGCAATTATAAAAAAATCTAGAACAACCCTGCTTTTATAAGTGATAGGTAAGTTCCTCTGCTACATAACATGAAACTGAAATTCATTTTGGGTAAGCTATGACTGTTTTTCCAGGAATAATTCTATGGTTACGATTTTCTTGAAATGGAAATATTGGTTTACTCTCGGGGCCACCACGGTTCGATACGTGAAAGGCCCAAACTTTTTTTTACATATGATGTATACAAAGGTTCAAACTATAACTGTGCCAAAAATCAAGCAAATTGATTTGCCTGTAAATGAGCTAATGGTCAATAAAAATGGTCAAAAAATTGATTTTTGTCAATTTTGGAAATTCACGAAAACACATCATTTTCAAACATCTGCTGCACCTCACTACAAAAATATTTTGAGCATCACTATATATCATTTTTTTCATTAGAATATGGGTAATAACATATCCGAGAATCAATAAAATATCTGTTAATTTGTGGAGGCTACAGGAGTCCAAAGGAGGCCTATTTTGGACGCGACCAAGGCCTTCTCTTGGTGAAAATCCGCCATTTTGAAAAATGGCCGTTGCCATGGCAACCGGTGACCGCAGATCTAAAACTTTGCCATTTTTGTAGGTTTGGACCAAGGCCCTACCACCACACAAAATTTAAGGAAAATCGATTTTTTGAGTTTGGCCAACTTTTTCTGATTTTGCTTGGTTTTTACAGACATCAGCTCTTAATATTGCTTCACAAGAATTTGCAAGGCAGTAACTCTCCTCCTCTCCTGCATGCGAGAACCCTAGCCAATGTTGAAAATCACAAACCAATGCTCCCCCATAATTAAAAATCAGCCAGTCTGCGAAGGAGGCTAAAAATACAACGTTTCTGATTACATTCTACTATGAAATATTTATATACATCCTAACTGGTATCATCGAATTATTCGTTCTTTGATTCATACCTCCAGGATGATGTGTAGTAAACACGGGGCAGATTCTTAACTTGTAGCAAAGTTTAATGGTTTTCTGGAACGACACAAAACCCAACCTCAAGCGGTCCGCCACCGAGTTATGTGGTGGAGCGCCACAAACTACCCACTGCTGACGGCATGTGCCTTTTCAGTTCAAACTGGGAAGGAGTTGTGAAACGCCACTTGGCAGAATGGTGGCCCAGAACGTGTCATTGAGAATAGGCTATTTCATGTTCCGTGGCGCAGCCGTTATTGTTCCTTTCTGAGCGATTTTCGTGTCGACTACGTGCAATTCGGGTTGACGGCGGCCATTGGGAGAAAAGGAAAAGGGCGGGGGAAAAGCAGAATTACACCGGGGGTAAAGAGGAATGACGGGGGCACAGATGAAGTACGGCGGGGGTTAAGAGGAAGTCCGGGGGGAAAGCTGAACGGGTAGGGGGAAAAGCAGAAGGAGTTAGGTGGGGGTGCTAGTCCAGAGGCGTTGTTTCTTCCTCCCAATACATGTTGCACAGTCTGGTCTTGTTAACTTCTTTACAGACACATCCTCTTTCTTTCTTCAGAATTCTGCTGTGATGGTCTAATCCTACAGCTTTATGATTATTTAGGGATTTTGCGTGCTGCAATAATGACCTTTATTTCTCTGATGTTTCCACAGGCTATGTCTTAGTCAGTGATATGTACTTCTGGGAGGCTGAAAACCTCCTTTGCTTCAGATTGGTGCAATCATAACACGTATCAAATTTGCATAATTTATGCATGTTTAACTATTAAGGATATATCTAAAAACACAAAGATTCTATATTGTAAGAAATATAGCAAGTTTATATAGCAAGAAAACCTAAAAGAATTACGACCTCGCGCGTAAACAACTTTATAGCAAAGACGAATAAGACCGTTACTCACAGTGACACGCTTTCCTTGTTGAAATCCTACCACGAAGCCGTTAGCCTCCACGGATACTGCACGTACGGCAGAAAGACTTGGATTCCTAGGGAGTGGTTCGTTCCTTGTTGTCACGTTAAAGTCGTTACTGCTGCCGCAGTCCTTGGCTAAGATGTAGGTGCATTTTCCCTGGAAGTCGTACAAGCCTCCGTCGAACGGATCGTAGTGAGGATCACCCCATGCCTTGCAGACTCCCACGTCTATTATATTAAGGTAAAGATTTTTTTTCTAATTGTCTTGTAGTATCCTTAAAGGGTTCGACCGTCCTTTGGCTACTGAAAGACTCAAAACTCTATGCCACCACTTAGGTTAAAATGACATTGGTTATATAATCAGGATGAAATCGACTCAAGCGACTCTTAACCTTATATTTACTTACTTTGACTTTTTTATTGCAAGGGGTACCGTTTTTGCATAGAAAAGAGTAACATTTTTATGAATAAAAAGGTACAATTTTCAGAATACTTTCAATAGGTTCTTAAGTAACTATAAGTAACACTAAGAGTGGATAGAACAACAATGTGCTGAGATAGAAGGGAATCTGAGAGCAAACAACAGCAGACAGGCATTCCAAATTGTCAAAAACCTCACACAAAAGAAACAGTCAGGCTCCAGCACTACCATCCAAAGCAGAGAGGGTAAAAGCCTTGCAGAGAAGCAGGAGATAACGGCCAGGTAGACCGAGTACTGCAAGGAACTTTACAACCACCAGTCTAGTGGCGACCCAGAGGTACTCGTGACCAATGAACCCACAAAAGACGACAACTTTCCCATCCTGAAACAAGAAGTTGAGGCAGCTGTAAAGTCCCTGAAGAATGGGAAAGCTCCCGGTGCTGACAACGTCCCTGCTGAACTCATCAAGAATGGCGGTGAGACTACAATCGACCTACTGACTAAGATGTGTAATAAGATATGGGAAACTGGGAACTGGCCAACACCATGGACACAGTCACTTATTATAACCCTACCAAAGAAAGGGAACCTTCAACTTTTACAGAATTACAGAACAATTAGCCTCATCAGCCATGCCAGTAAGGTGATGCTGAAAGTCATCCTGAGTAGACTGAAACCTCAGGCGGAAGAGGTCATCGCCGAAGAGCAAGCAGGCTTCCGAAGTGGACGTAGCACCACAGAACAGATCTTCAACCTTAGAGTCCTCGATGAGAAGTACCGCCAACACCAGCAAAGTCTGTATCATGTATTCGTGGACTATAAAAAGGCATTTGACCGGGTTTGGCATGATGCTTTATGGGCAACAATGAAGAGATACAACATGGGTCCCAAGTTGACCAACTGCATCCAACAGCTGTACGACAAGTCTAGCAGCGCAGTTCTTGTACAGGGCACAGTAGGCGAGTGGCTCAGGACATCTGTTGGTGTAAGGCAAGGATGCCTACTATCCCCTACCCTTTTCAACATCTACCTTGAACAAATTATGACAGATGCCCTAGAGAACCACCACGGCACAGTCAGCATTGGGGGAAGGAACATAACCAACCTACGCTTTGCAGATGATATAGATGGGCTGGCAGGAGGAGAAACAGAACTGGCCAACCTAGTAAATGCACTGGACACTACATCCAGGAGATATGGGATGGAGATCAGCGCAGAAAAAACAAAACTGATGACAAACAGCATTAAGCCAATTACAACCAAGTTAGTAGTGAACCAGGAAGAACTTCAGACAGTAGATCAGTTTAAGTACCTTGGCTCCATAATTAGTAAGGAAGGCTCAAAGGCAGAAGTCACATCCAGAGCAGCACAGACCTCAGCAGCCTTGGCAGGGCTGAGACCCATCTGGAGGGACAGGAACATTAGTCTGAAGTCCAAGGTGAGGCTACTGCGGGCACTGGTCATCTCAATCTTTCTATACGCGTGCGAGTCTTGGACCTTAACAGCCGAGCTGCAAAGGAGAATCTTGGCAGTAGAGATGAGATGCTATAGAATATTGCTAAATCTAACTTACCGTGATCACATCACCAACACAGAAGTCAGGAACACTATCAGACAAGCTATGGGAACAGACCACCTAGAGGACCTTCTTAGTATTGTCATAAAAAGGAAACTAAGGTGGTACGGTCACGTGACAAGAAGCAAAGGCCTCTCTAAGGTCATCCTGCAAGGAACAGTCAAAGGGAAAAGAAAACGAGGCAGACAGAGAAAGAAGTGGGATGATAACATCAAAGAGTGGACGGGAATGACCCTTGCCGAAACCCAAGCTCTGGCCCACGACAGGGTGAGATGGAGGGAGGTGTGCTCAGCTGCTAAGTGCCCCCACGACCACCCCCGGTCAAGGGACCGGTAAGCGGTAAGCGGTAAGAACACTATGCAATTGAAAAAAAAAATTGCTGGGGAACTCCTGGGGAAAGATAAATGATTTTTTTAATCAGAAGCCATTCTCTGCTTCGATTTATTCATACATTAGGTTTAAGACGGTATGATTTTGATAGTGTCGATTAGTCAGCAAACCGTAATACACACCTTTGCAAGAGTCTAAACTTGAAGCCCTGCAGGAGCACTGCACGTTATCGGGGGTGTCGATGTAGATAATCATCCGATCGGCTATTCCAACATCAACTCCTGAATGAAGACAGTAAACGGTGCTTTTTACAACATCAGATAGCAAAGCTTATCTATAATTTGTGAGGCAGGTTTTAAAAGTGCAAATATATTGTGCCCCCGTCTTTTGAACCGGTGCTATGTTTTTTTTTGTTTTTTTGTTTGCAAATATAATGGTCACAAACCAGGGCTAAAAACATAAAGCAATATTTCCTGTGCAATATTCTACATTGATGTTGTCTGTATATTCGACAACATATACTTACAAAATACCTGCTGCTTTTGTGAAGATTATGATGATTAATAATATGTCAGGTCATTCGACTAACATTACAAGTTAATGTCACAGAGGTAAATTAATACATCTCTGCCTGTTGTTGAAATATTAATAAACTCGATAATCCTGAATATATCAAAAAAGTTGAAATGAATATCTGAGTATGGTGACGTGTGAGGTTTGAAAACTATTAGAATCCCGATAAAAGAAAGTTTAGTGTACGACTACTGGTTACGAACAAGCGTTAAACATGCATTTGTAGGTATTAGACGCACCGTCGTTAAAGTTAATGACGGATGTACTCCGAGAAAAAATTATTTTGGGCAGCAGGTTACTATCTTGTTGCTCCCATGAACAGCCC
This sequence comes from Branchiostoma floridae, assembly GCF_000003815.2. Lineage (NCBI taxonomy): Eukaryota > Metazoa > Chordata > Leptocardii > Amphioxiformes > Branchiostomatidae > Branchiostoma > Branchiostoma floridae. Next base: position 184,679 of record NW_023365775.1, read on the forward strand.
CCGGTTGGACCTATGTCGGCCACAACAAGCCAACCACGGTCGTTGGGACAGCCACCCCAGTTACGATTGATGTAGAAAGACCTACAATAAAGACAAGTCATGTACACCATCGATGCTATCAATATGTTTAACCCAGAAGTCACAACTATATGCTTCAATTCAATTACTACTTACTTGGATAATATTGGGATACAATTATACAAAATCCATCTGCAGTTTGGGCTGGCAACTCACCTTTTATATTGTCTGCTCCCAACGATTGAGAAGAAGTTTTGAGTCTCATTATCAATGTCATTCCAAGGGGATAAGAGCAGACGGGATTTGGAGAACCAGTTGAACTTGTCGGTGTTCGTCCCATTAAAGATCAGCTCTACATTTCCAGTGGAAGACGCCAAAACAACCCTAACCTGCGAAATATGCCAAAATATCATTCTTTTATTCCCACGAAAACGCTTTTAAAGACATAATCCGTTGCTTCAATTCATAATTACCTTTGCCAGAATGGCTAAGGTTATGTTTTGGGCTTGTGAGTCTGTGTGTGTGTCTGTGTGTGTGTCTGTGTGTTAACAGCATAACTCGAGAAGCCTTGGATGGATCCCGATGATATTTGGTAGGTGGGTAGGGGTCGGGAAAACGAAGGTCAAGTTCGATAATGGGCCCCCTAGCGGCTTGCTAAGGTACTGCAGTAGAACCTCAATTTTTGATATCTCGTGTTCTGGACGTGCTGTGGTTGTGATTTTTGAGTGGTAGATAGCCCTTGTGGTAGAGAGTAAGTGCTGTAAGTTTGGACCCCTAGCGGCTTGTTTGGAACTGCAGTCGCCGGTTTCCTTTCAAACTTTGGACGAGAATTACTCGAGAACGTGTTGACGGATCGTCATGATTTTTGGTATTATGCAAATCAACAGCTAATTTGCATAATTAATGAGGAAAACTCATAAATCCACTGCATTCCATGATAGGACTTTAAAACTTGTCACATATGTAGCTGAGAAAGAGAGAAATGTCAATACATATTTATCATGCAAATGATGATCTCATTTGCATAACTAATGAGAAAATATGAACGTGTTGACGGATCGTCATAATTTTTGGCATGTAGATAGCCCAAGTGAAGACTTATATAATGTGATACTTATTATGCAAAAAAACAGGTACTTTGCATAATTGATTAGGAAAAGTTAATAAATCCACTGCATTCCATTATAGTACTTTCACCAAAGTTGTCACATATGTAACTGAGAAAGAGGGAAGAGAGTAAGAGGTGTATTTAAAGACTTTGAAAGAGAATGGATAAAAAAATCATCATGATTTTTGGTATGCTGATAGCTTAAGTAATGCTTGATACAACTTGATATCAATTAATTGTAACTTGGGATCTAATTTGCATAATGAATGCCGAAATTTTATAAACCAACTCCAAGCATATAATTATAAAGAAAATGAAATGAGTAACGCATTTGTCTGCAGACATCATTCTACATAACAAACCTGGTTTATTTGGCAAAGGTATGTTTTTAAAATTGATTCAAAAAAGCAAATGCCTGTAATGATCAAACAATAGTGGCATGACGTGTTAAAATGATCTTATGTCTGCATACTGATAGTACTCGACCCCGAACCCCTCAAAATAGCTCCCTTTTCGTTGTTTTGTCATGCAAGTTTTAAACCTATTTTCGATAATTTGAGCATGTAAAAAACTTAGACATTGGCAACTTTTACGACACGATTTCGAGCAAATTCTTGGAGATAAAGAAAATTAAGCCAATAATATTAAGAATATTAACCCAATTTTTTCGCCTTCCTAGGACAGCTTTGGTACTTCCATATAATCACTCTGGAAATAATACAGTGTTTTAGTCTTTTAAAGAAGTGTCACTGAATGTAGGCCATGCTTTTAACAAATGCAGAAACTGCATTTGCCCTGCGTTGAAATCTTTAATATGTACATGTTTGCACTTTCCTTAAAAGGGAAAAAAACTAGGTGTTACTGAAAAATTGTTTTAGAGTTGAACTAATGTTGCAATTACACCCTCTATAGCACAGATAATCTCATCATTTTTTTGAGTTGCTGAGAAATATGAGAAACCTTCCTTTTCTTAAAAGTGTGAGATTTTTAAAAAATCTTGTCCCTAAAGAAACACTACACACTGCTGGTTTGATTCTGCCAAGTGCTGGGAATTGTATGCGATGGGCTAGGTATCACACTTTTCTGCCTATTAATAGCTGTCGGTTGTAAAAAAAATCATTATATCTTGCTGGGATATTTTTTCTTGTTTGAAATTAACACTTATTGTGTAGATTAAATGCTTTAACATTTTCATATGTTCACTATAATTTAACTTTTTTAAAAATTCTTCCAGAACAAACGTATTTTTTTTGAATGACTTGTAACAAAAATGTGTCATTGAATATAAATGTGCTAATTTGCATTATAATGTCAGAAGGTCATATTCATAGGTAGTCATAACATTTGCTTAAATTTGAGTATGTACAGATGGATGAAAGTAGTTATTCAAATTTGAGTATGTACAGATGGATGAAGGTAGTTATTCAAATTTTTAACAAAATATAACTTTTATATGGTATATAGTCTTTGTTTTCTACTGCATACCAAAGCATATCGATTGTTGTGCAAAAGTAAGACCTACTTTCTGGGACAAGAAGTTCTATAATGAAGCTTATAACTAACATGCATTTCATAGGCAATATCTAATAGGTTAATTTCAGAATCTGCAGTTGTTTTGAGACAAGCTAATTTTGCTACAAGCGCATGTTCTTGAAAAAAATACAGCATTAATCTATTTGATGACGTATACATGCTTGATTGAATTTTGAAGGAAAAACTACTCTATCGGCACTTACATTGCTTTAATATTGGGCAAAACATAATACTTTTTTCCACGGTGCCAAATTTTTGAACTTGACATTTTTTTTTAAATTCCCAATCTACTACTGAAGAACTCGGGGTCCTTGGCCAGGTTTTCGCTTATCCAGAATTTTCCCAAATTAGGAGAAATTGCCGCTAAACTTCTTTGGTCAGTTGCCATAGCAAGAAAAAAAGGTTGAAATAAGTAAAGAAAGAAGGAGTGCGATGGATTACAGGCTGCTAGTGTGAACAGAACCGTTATTTGGTATAAACTTGACTCACCCTTATGTAGACGTTCACATGACTACGAACCTGCAATATTCAAATACAAAGGTCTAAAGCAAGAACAACATGAGTCTAGGATAAACTTACCCGTTGGATGTTTAGAGATTCCCAATGATCTAAAATCGGACACTTGTTATGGCGAACTTGTACACCAGGACCAGCACTCCAGGCGTCTAGGACGGTCTGCCCAGTTCCTTTATTGGTCGAAAATACTTGCAGCCAGTTGGTGTTGTCTGTAATAAGCGCGTAGGTACCAAATGTCAGACAATGTACCAGTACAGGCGTAATAAAGACTTATGCTGAGGCAACTAAATTTTCAGACAATGATGTGAAAATAAACAATGGGTATTGTAAGCAATATAATATTATATTACACACACACACACACACACACACACACACACACACACACACACACATATATATATATATATATATATATATATATGTGTGTGTGTGTGTGTGTGTGTGTAAAATATAATTACAGGAGATGACGACATCAATGTTATTGTATTCGCTGGAACCATGGAAAAGGGTATTCAGAAAGCTTCAAGGTAGGCTAAAAAACTTGCAGATCGCAGAATAATAATCTATTCTACGACTTCTGCTATCAATAGTAACACTTCACTTCGACAATTACGTCAAAGTAACGTCATAAAGTAAAACACCAAGTAGGTTACACCCAAATGCCATATGGCACTATGTTGTACACCTGATATTGTGTACGATCAACAGACACAGCAAAATACATGTTTCCTCAAACATAGGCAAGCACACCTGATTCTAAACATCCGTTCAGATATCGGTATATTGAACCTTGAAAACGGACGTGAAACGTTTTCTGTTTTAGTATCTTCGATTTTGTTTGTCTCATCACTGTTAATTCAGTTAAAACACAAAATATACTGTGAATTGGCCATTTGCTACAACCTGCCGTAATGCTCGAGAAGATTATGAGAGGATATTGGATTTTAAATCATGACGTCGTGGATTACATCCCCAGTGACTGTAACTTTTTGTGTTTAATTGCGGCAACAGAATTCTTTTTTTTTTTATTTCGGCACACGAGCCTAGACAATTTGCAAGCTCAACAGAGCAGTAACTGATAGTTTCGTATAAAAAAATTAATCATTTTGCACTTAACGACTCTAATTTAGAAATTTCCCTACAGGTAGAATCATATGTGACTGCCAAAATACAGTTTTTTTAACAGCTGCAATTAAATACTTATTTATTTTTTACACGTTTGCGGTGGCTATCACAGGTGTATATAAGGTTGACTCACAGCAGGAGTGGTTTCCGCTGCTAACCATACACTGAGGGCCAGGGTTAGACATTAGATACATTTAAAACAAAGTCGTGAATGCTTTTAGAATTGCTAGAATTATGCAGAAAAAATTTATTTGTTGGAACATACCTTTTTCACAAACGTAGTTCTGGCTTATAGAGCATTGCCAGTTGTTCCACAGGTAATTCCACTCCGCGCGGATTTCGATACAATACTCTCGGTGTATGGAGTCCGGTTGGCCTGGAGGAAAGTCGTTGAAGTCGTCACGGTTCCACACACTGCCGTCACTCCAACGGTACTGGTTCTTTTGGGTTGTTCACGTGTTAATCGGATGATTTGAAGATTGTACATCATATATAGAGGGAGAGAGAGATACTAGGTATGAACGGATGGCTCAACACACACAATACCAATACGATTTACCTTAAACACAATTGGCGAGTAATAGTTGTTTTGATTTTGGCGCTCTCACTTCCAAGTCCAGGGTCCGATTCCCGGTGTTAAACAACTAAAACACAAAAGGGAAAGTAGTACAACCTGCTGGCACCCTGTTTTCCAACCGAGCCCGTCAGCATACCAACCCAACGTCATAACGTCATAAGAAAAGTTCAGGACCAGCTAGACTGGTCAGCTAGTGGCACTTGGATACCACTGTTACAAACCGAACGATAGTTTATTGCCTTTGCCAGAATGGCAATGTTATGTTTTAGGCTTGTACGTCTGTCGTCTGTGAACAGTATAACTCGATAAGCCTTCGATGGATCCTGAGGATATTTGGTAAGCGGGTAGGGGTCGGGAAAGCGAAGGTCAAGCCATTGGGACCGAGATTAACTGCTGAGAGTTTGGACCCCCTTCGAGGCTCTTTTAGAACTACAGGCGCTGGTTGCCTTTCAAACTTCAGACGATAATAACTCGAGAACGTGTTGATAGATTTTAGCATGTAGATAGAATGAGTGATGGCTTACATAATGGGATACTTATCATGCAAATCAACAGCTAATTTGCATAAATAATGGGAAAAGTTTATAAATCCACTGCATTTCATGGTAGGACTTTCAAACATGTCACATGTAGCTGGAACGGAGACAAATGTCGATAAATATCAATTATGCAAACGACGACCTCATTTACATAATTAATTTGAAATTATGAATTTGTTGACGGATTGTCAAGTTATTTGGTATGAAGAAAGCCAAAGTGAAGACCAACATAATGAAATACTAATTATGTAAAACAGCAGCTAATTTGCATAATTAATGAGGGAAGTTAATAAATCCTCTGCATTCCCTAAAAGGACATTTAAACATGTCACATGTGTGGCTGAGAAAGAGAGAATTGTCACTAGATATTAATTTTGCAAATATTAATTATGCAAATGATGTCATAATTTGCATAATTAATGGAATAATATGAACGTGTTGAAGATTCGCCAAGATGTTTGGTACATAGATATCCTAACTGTAAACTTACATAATGGATACTAATTATGCAAATTAACAGCTAGTTTGCATAATTAATGATGAAAGTTTATAAATCTTCTGCACCCCATGCTGGGACTTTCAAGGTTGTCACATATGTAACTGAGAAGCGGGCAGAGAGTAAGAGGTGCATGTTTGGGTCCCCTAACGTCTTTTTGAACTGCAGGAGCCGGTTTAGTTTCAGACTTTGAAGGAGAATAAGTCAAGAACATGAAACGATCATCATGGTTTTTGGTATGATGATAGCTTAAGTAATGCTTCATACAATTTGGTATTATTCATGTCAGCGTTCTCCCGCCAGGCATACGTCTTTACGTCTTTGGACGCATTTTTTTCTGGAAAGACGCACTCGGCTCGGCTGAATGCGCCCATAAAAAAATCTGAAAGAAAGGCTGACCTGTACCACCAGTGTACAAAATGTATCTGGAATCTTTCAAAAAATCTGTCTTTATAAGAAGGAATCCTACCTTTACAATTTATACTTCAAATTCTTCACTTTCCGGTCATCCCAGTAGTCTGGGCATGGGGCGGAGCGCGGCACGTTTTACAACTAGCGGACCGATGTACGACACACCCAGCCACGCGCCAGTCTGAGCTGTTCGTTGCGCAATGTAATTTCTTGTAGTCCGTCAAATACATCTGACAGTCAGCATTCTTTAACACTTTGACAACCACGATAGCGGCCATTAACGGTTACACACAAAATTGCCATCGGACAGAATCGCATCTTCTCCCGGTAACTTTACAACTTCTGTCCAGTCCAACACATTTTCAGTAGTCCCAAACCATCTATGCATCGCCTCGCATGTCCTGTAAGTGCTCACGCCAACACTCAGGGCGAATACTGACGTGGCATACGGACACGTTGCACACCTCGCATTTGTAGACAGTCTCGTACGGTCTAGGTCGTTTCGCCCCCGTCATTCTACGGCCAGCTCTTGCGCAGTAGCGACAGACTTTAGAGGGTTTCCCTTGGCTAACCTGCCGGTGGTTGCCGATAACTACTGGAAGGGACTCGTTCGCAGTGGGTGCTCGGTGCCTAGCGGAGAAATTACCGACTAGCTGTCGCACCAACGCCCGTCGAAAACTCAGCTGGGCAATCCTATATGCTGGGAGATCTGGCTCTCTGCCAGTAGTGTATATCTTCCAGTTCAAGTAGGCGTTCACCACAGCTTTGTTAATGGCGTACCAGAAAATCTGTCTGTGCCATTTTTTCGAAGGCCGCCCGAATTCGTACCCAGCCCGGAGCTGATCGGCTGTGTCCACCGCCTTGTAGTGGCTATTATACATGCCCATCGCTGCAGGACATGGCACCTCTTGTTGGATAGCACCACTGGGACCCTTGCATCGCCTGTTGGCTAGTACGTCGGGAGCACTGACGCTAGTTGCCGTCGAAAGCACTATGACTGACTTGGTGTCTTGCCATTTCACAACCGTTACCGGCCCGTCGTGGTACCGGACAGAAGTGCCTCTCGGTACACTCTTAGGATAGGCGTCTGGGAACTTCAGCAAAGGCGGCCTGCCTGGCCCAACTTTGCGTGGAACTGGATGCCCTTCCTTCGGTAGGCCTGAGGCGTTTCTTCTCACCGTCCCCACAATGTAAGTGTCTCTGGTGAAAAGGTAATCTGCCAGTTGGACTCCTGTGTAGTAGGAGTCGCAATAGACGG
>NW_023365775.1:199762-222769 GCF_000003815.2 Branchiostoma floridae
CCCTCCAATAGATCCTCGTTAAAGGATTTAAAGTGTACCCATTCCAATTACGGGGCCTCGAAAGAGTCCCGTATTGTTATTTTTCGTCACTACCTCCCCGAGTCGGGAGTGGGTAATTTGCGCGCCTGCTGCCTTCCTTGGATGTGGTAGCCGTTTCTCAGGCTCCCTCTCCGGAATCGAACCCTGATTCCCCGTCACCCGTTGCCACCATGGTAGGCACAGAACCTACCATCGAAAGTTGATAAGGCAGACATTCGAATGATCTGTCGCCGGTGCGAGACCGTGCGATCGGCTGGGTTATCCAGAGTCACCAAAGGTACCGGAACGAACTCCGGGTTGGTCTTGGTCTGATAAATGCACGCCAGACCGTGAGGTCGGCGCTTCTTCCGCATGTATTAGCTCTAGAATTGCCACAGTTATCCATGTAGGATGTGACGATCAAAGGAACCATAACTGATTTAATGAGCCATTCGCAGTTTCACTGGATCAGTTTAAACTTGCACGTGCATGGCTTAATCTTTGAGACAAGCATATGATTACTGGCAGGATCAACCAGGTAGCGAGGACGCTCTGGTGGCAAGGCGGGCGGTCGTCACAACCACGCCGGGAGACGCACCAGGCGTCTCGACCGGGGCTGTCGCCCAAGCACCGCCACCGCCAAAGTCCGTCGCTGCCGTGAGCTGGGAATGCGCAACGGTGCCGCAAACCCTCGGGAGCCTGAGCGCAGAACTCCCGGCCACACGTGACCGTTGCTTCCCTTCAACGCCCGAGCCGTCCCCGCGAAGGAACGGTCCCGCACTCTCACGACCGACGCGTCCGCCGAGGAGGCGGACGGCCGGGTCTCGAACCGCCGAGTCCGCAAGGCGTACTCGCACGCAGACGGAAGGGGCGAGCCGTCGCCGTTGGGTCGTCCCGCCGACTGGGCAGGGGGACCCAGGGCGCTGCCTCCGCGGAGGCTGGCCCCGGCGCTGCTTCAGGACGCCCTCGGCACGGCCGTCCTCGCCCAGGGGAGCGGAGGAACGGCCGCCTTCCATGCCGTTTGCCGACCTCTGGTTGCCCTATCGTGTCGTGGCAGCCTGGTCGGCGGGGTAGCAAAACGACTGGCGAGAGAGTGTGCGGTGAAGCGCTGTCATTTCCCGAGCTAGTCAAAAAACGACCACTCTCTCAAGGTAGGCTGAGCGACCCACGACTTGGTCAGACACCCTGTAGAGCACTTTTTTGAAAAACAACCGAGACACGGCCACGGGCTGGTCCTCGGTGCTTGCTGTCGGCATTCCCGTAGTTCTGGACGACCCGCCCCGGTCGTCCCCGTGCTAGATTTACATCGGACCGTCCCTTCCCGACGGTACCCGACTGCCGACTAACACTGAGCGTAGCCGTTCGGGAACGGCCGGCCTATCTCACCGCCGGACTTTTCCCCCACGGCCCGTGCCCCAGTCACGAGCCAGATTTACATCGGACCAGCCCTTGCCGACGGTAACCGACTGCCGACTAACACTGAGCGTAGCCCTTGGGGAACGGCGGGCCCATCTCACCGCCGGACTTTTCCCCCGTGCCCGTGCCTCAGTCACGAGCCAGATTTACATCGGACCAGCCCTTGCCGACGGTAACCGACTGCCGACTAACACTGAGCGTAGCCCTTGGGGAACGGCGGGCCCATCTCACCGCCGGACTTTTCCCCCGGGCCCGTGCCTCAGTCACGAGCAAGATTTACATTGGACCAGCCCTTGCCGACGGTACCCGACTGCCGACTAACACCGAGCGTAGCCCTTGGGGAACGGCGGGCCCATCTCACCGCCGGACTTTTCCCCCGGGCCCGTGCCTCAGTCACGAGCAAGATTTACATTGGACCAGCCCTTGCCGACGGTACCCGACTGCCGACTAACACCGAGCGTAGCCCTTGGGGAACGGCGGGCCCATCTCACCGCCGGACTTTTCCCCCGGGCCCGTGCCTCAGTCACGAGCAAGATTTACATTGGACCAGCCCTTGCCGACGGTATCCGACCGCCGAGTAACATGTACGTACTGAGGTCTTCCGATCCTCTTTTCAATTGAGACACCCCGGTTGGGTGCCCCGTGCCCAAGCAGACACGAATCTTAGCTTGCAGGGATGACTCTCAATAGATCTCAGCCAGGCGGCTGCTCTACTAGGTACGACATCCCGAGCTGCATCAAAGGCGGCTACAGAGGATTCGGTATTCACAATCTCCACCGGCGAGAGCCGTTGTCCAGATCAAAACTCGTAAGGCGGGGATGCGCCGAGACGGGTCGGAGGGACAAGTAAAATATCCACGGTCCACCCGAGCCAGGCGCCGCCTACCAGAGCACCAATCGGCCATGACCGTCTCCGCCGGGAGCTGCGAAAAGCTGTCTTTAAGGGGACGAAGCTCGCACCGATCGCACCACCAGCTTCGACCAACCCCCAATAGAGCGCCTCAGCTGCCACGCTCGAAAGAGCGAGCGGCACGAGGCGATAGAAGTGCACACCACAAGTCCATGACCGGCCACCACAGAAGGAAGCTGCCACCGATCGCCGTGACGCTATTTGCAGCCTCTACCGACCGCACTGACCGAGTTCATGGACGGTCACCACACCCAATCTGTACTTCACCGATCGCCGTGACGCTAGTTGCAGCCTCGACCGAGGAGAGCAGAGTCTAGGCGTCTGCGCCAGGTCGGGTAGGGGGAGACTCCCCCCGAGGTCCGCCTGAGCGATCCGCCACTAGCCCGAAAATCAATCGGGTAGGACATCAGTGTCTCCACCAGGAAGCTGAACACATCGAAAACCTGTCTTTTGCCTCTCGGCACCTCGCCCCCTCAGCATCACTGCCGGCCGGCCGGACCCGGCTGGACGCAGAGGGGTCGATTGCGCCCGCCCTTCTCTTGAAGACCTCGAGGAGTGTAGCAGCCGGTCGAAACCGCCGGTGGCTGGCCGACGGGACCGAGACTGCAGTCCTCCCCTCTGCCCAAAAGGAGGCATTGGACCGCGGGACGCCCGCTCGTAGTCCGACGCTTAAGGACAGGTCACTCGTCCGCAAGATCGATTGCATCGAGTCAGAGACCGAAACGCCACGCCGGGGTGCCGGGGAAGGGCCGTCTCACCTAGGCCCCGCCGTGAGACTAAACCGCGACCCCATTCCGCGCAAACCCGCGACGCGACGCCCTTCCGCCAGGATATAGGTGCCCCCACTTGCGCTCGCCCGCTCAAGACTTTTCGCCGGGAGGACCTGACTCCGTCCTCGACCAGGCTACTCGGAGCGGCTCGCTGGTTGAGTCTGGGGAACGACGGGCGCGCACTCAAGGCGCCCGACCAACGTTCCAAGGGAGCTGCCGGGTCCCGCCGCCAAGCGGGTCGGCCTGGGCGCTCCTGGCTCTCCGCCCGCGCTCGTCGATGAGCGATTGACGCGAGAGCACCGTCGGAGCGCCACCTTGTCGAGGCGGTAAGGAAGAGAGGGTCGGAGCGGGAGGTCTGGGGCACCGCCCGTGTGAGAGTGTGCGGTGAGGCGCTGTCATTTCCCGAGCGAGTCAAAAAACGACCACACGGTCAGAGACCGTACGGCCCAGCCTGGCCCCGTGCGCCGTTACTTCGTCCGCCAGTTCGGTCACATGGACCTGCCTGGCACGGCAGCATCGTTCTCTCGCGCCTTGACGGCGCGGCAATTCCACCACCGCGATCGAAGTCGGCCGGGCCCCGGGGCACACACCGCCCGCCCACGGCTGATAACCGCCCGGTGCAAAGCCCGTTAGCACCGCCGGAGAGAGAAAAGTCACCGATCCACCCCGACTTTTCTCCTCGTAGGCATGTCGCCCGCACGCCCACGGTCCCTGCCGACGCATCCCGGACTCGCCAGCCACCGGCAGAATCCCGTCAGGGTCCGTGGAAGGCTGTCATTTCCCGAGCTAGTCAAAAAACGACCACTCTCTCAAGGTAGATTGAGAGACCCACGACTTGGTCAGACACCCTGTAGAGCACTTTTTTGAAAAATGCTCAACGGGGTGGGTGCCGGGGCCTGGTGACCTGATCACCGCCGGCTGTCCGGACCCGACCCGGTCGACCCCGATCGGCGCCAACCGGCCTTTGGCACCGACACCCGGCCCGCCAAAGCGGTCACGGGGACCTGCCTTACGCGACCGAGGACCTGCCTTACGCGACCGGGAGAGTTTACGGGCTTCTCCTCGGCGCCTGGAGGCCTGGGCATCCGCTAAAGCATGCGTTTCGCCACAGCTCTCGGGGACCCTGCCTTACGTGACCGCGGACCTGCCTTACGCGACCGGGAGAGTTTACGGGCTTCTCCTCGGCGCCTGGAGGCCTGGGCATCCGCTAAAGCATGCGTTTCGCCACAGCTCTCGGGGACCCTGCCTTACGTGACCGCGGACCTGCCTTACGCGACCGGGGACGGTCACGGGCTTTGCCTCGGCGCTTGGAGGCCCGAGCTACGGCCGTGCCGTAGCTAATACATTGCCAATACTTAAAGCATTAAGCCATTGGTAATACATGCGTGCAAGACGGTCAGGCACCGCCCGGCCCCAGGTACCGCCACTCGGCCCGCCAGCGCGGTCACATGGACCTACCTTACGCGACCGGGGACGGTCACGGGCTTTGCGTCGGCGCCTGGAGGCCCGAGCTACGGCCCGTGCCATAGCTAATGCATTGCAACCTGCTCGATCATCTGGCCGGGGGAGGGGTGGCCCCAACGCCCGCTGACTCTTACGCACCGCACTTCCACCAATACAGCCGGCTCAAGCACCGGGCGGGAGTAACGGCTCTGCCTGCCGTACACTCCATTTTCTCCGGAACCTCGCCTGGCACTGGGTGACCAGACCAATTGCGCCGAGAGACGGAACAAAGTCACCGGGCGACCTTGCGTGATCGCCGGCGAGCTTTGCCGGTTTCTCTGTGAGTGTTATAGTGTTAACACTCAAAGAAATCTTATGCAGATTTTATATTCTGATATTAACATGATACTTACTTGTCCTCATTTTCACGTATTTGTTAAAGATTTGTGGGTAATACTAGTATTGAACAAACAAACTGTTCTGCGCGAGTGTTGCACAAAAGTTCTCACGCCGTGGGCAGTTGATTGGCAGTCGGTATCTTTGACAACAGGCCGCCGGCGCCAAGCAGTCAAGATTGGCCACCAGGTCCAAATCCAATCATCTTAGTAACCAATCAGCGTTTGATACATTTAATGTTACACTCTGTCATTGGTCACCGGGAGGAAAAAAACATAAGTTACCAAGTATTAGCGCACGTGACGTTGGTAGCCGCCCGTGTCGTCTGGCAACTTGAGTTTCTTCCCTAGCTGCTAACAATTTACTATTAAAGTTTCCCCATTTATCCAAGTTTTAAAAAACGGTGCGCAGTAAATAAGTGAAAAATCCAAAACTATATACTTTATTTCTTATTAGTCTGTGACCAGACCCTCTGGTCGACAGACTTTTAGTTTTGTCACGTTTACGCGCGTTCGCAGCTGTATCTGTATGTTCCCATTGTCTGAATTCTATGTGGTTTGGCAGGTCCTTTGTACTGAGGTTGACGATGATGCACGTGAACTTCTTTTTGCGGCAGGTGGTTTTATTATGGATTTTATAAAAATAACACCCCTACAATTTGTTCGTCTTGCGGTGTTTTGGTCCAGATCCTCTGTATGTGGGTCATGGTGTCATTGGAATTTGTCAAGCAGATGCGTGGTGTTACCTGATCGTCAAAGTTATTCGCGTTCGCATCGGTATCTGCATGTTCCCGTTGTCGCATACGTACGTTGTTTGGCAGGTCATCTGCACTGAGGTTGACGATGATGCACGTTGTTTTTTTTTTTTTTTTTTTGCGGCAGTTGGTTTTATTAGGGACGCAATAAAAATAACACCCCTACAAAATGTTCATCTTTCGGTGTATTAGTCCAGATCCCCTGTATATGGGTCATGCTGTAATTGAGGTATTGCAAGCAGATGCGTGATGTTCTCTGGTCGTCAATGTAACGCGCGTTCGCATCTATATCTGCATGTTCCCGTTGTCGCATACGTTTGTGGTTTGGCAGGTTCTCTACACATAGTTGGACGATGATGCAAGGTGTTTTATTTTTTCGGCAGCTGTTTTTATTATGTATGTAATAATTTCAGAAATCACCCCTGCAAATTGTACGTTTCACAGTGTATTGGCCCATGTCTGCATATGGTGCCCGTTGAGGTAATTGGGTATAGTTAAGCAGATGCGCGATATGTGCAAGAATTTTACGCGCGTTTGCTTTCTACCTCTTATTCAACAAGTTTATCCGTACTACTTTATGTACCAGCATCATGGACCCCGGGATTCATTCACCCATTAACACTGTGTCATGCTACCTTATGGCTTCACACTAGTTAAAAACTTATCGCACAGTTCATCATCAACAGCTGTGTGTTATCGTATGTGGGACATGGGAACCGACATCTAATGTTCCACTAATGACCCTGTCAATCAAATACCTCCTGTCGCCGTTTGCAATGAAGCGTGTAAGAATTCTCGTCCCAAATGAAGTTTAGCCATATTATATTCCCGGACTTCGACTAAGAAACGTCAAGGTCCTATTCCGTGCTTCATACTTATTACGTCCATAACAGAAACATGTTAATACTTGGTGCGTTTGTCAGTCTGCCTGTCGGTCTTGTAGGTGTGTCTGTGTGTAAATGTGCCTGTGTATTAGAGTAGACCATCCGGTAACTTATCGTCACCATATCTTTTTGACTTTGGCCACATGTTATCTCACAATCCATACCTGTTTAGTAAGATTCACATGACACAGAAATATTAGGCAACTTTAGATACAACGATATATCTAACACCATGAAAAGAATCATATAGGATATAAGCACAACGTCACACACCAAAGAAGACAAAACAACCAACATATACCAGACCGACGTCACAGACTATGTTACCTACGGTCACTTGTTTACAAAATTTCTTTTGTTTCAAAAATACAAAATTTGCGGCAGAAAAGGGGCCGCAATATTGTTGTCAAGCGTCGATCGAGTCGGCTGTGCACTAGCGTTGGCCTCCGTGGCACATGGCGCGGCACGCCCCCCTCCCCAGACGGACCGTCGATCGCAGCGCCCAGCACGTTGGGACGTCTTTCTGGCTACTGCTTCAAGTCTACGCCGGCACTGATCACTGCCAAAGAGGCAGAAGATCGTCCTCCTTCGAGTAATGTATAACGTTCTTGGTCTATTTAAAAAGAAATCCAGCAAAGATTTCACGCCGAAAACGGGGTTACCTGAGGTCGCAGGAAACAAACAAACGCTCGTGGAAAATGATGGCCTTGTAAAGCCCCACCGACTCGAAAAATTTGTCAATGAGTAAAATCATCGGGCAAAATAGAAAAAAACACGGCGCCGTTATTTTATCGTCTCGGAAAACTATTTGATGCGGGAGGGCGCAACATCGATCGCATGAGGTAGACATTTTTTTTATTTTTATTTAATGACGGAAAAAAATTGGCATAATTTTTCCATGGGCTGACGAGCTGGTTAGAGCCCTGTTTCGAAGCATCAAAAACCCCAAATATTCATATAGACATGTCTGGACAAATAAAACCCGGGCCAGATCACGGAAGGCTGATTCCCTGTGCTAATAGTTTTTTTTTAATATACATGTAATGTATTTTGATGAAGAGGGTGGTCGGCGATAACTGAAAATGGGAGTAAAAGAGGCAACCGTCATCCAATCTCAAGTGCATGATTATCCACTCAAATTGCAGGAAATTGTGTTCTAGAGGGTTTGAAAATCAAAATTTTCCCGGGGGAGCATGCCCCCGGACCCCCCTAGAATGCGAGCGCCTGCGGCGCTCGTCTCGCGCCTCCGGCGCTCATTACGCCCCTCCCAAATATTTGGACGCATACTTTCAAGAACCTGGCGGGAACGCTGAATGTAATTTGGGACCTACTTCGTATAATCAATGGCAAAATTTTATGAAACAACTCCAGGCATATAAAATAAAATGTCACGAGTAACACGTTTATGTCTACAGGCATAGTTCTACGTAACAAACCTGATTTATTTGGCAAAGTTATGTGTTGGTGGAACTCTAGGTTTGTGTTGTTTTACATCTTCTTTGACCTTGGAATTGAGGCTGGTCTTCTATGACAGTAGTATTCGTTTTCCAATAATGTGTTTGCAACAGGTGGCAAATGTTGCTTATTTTGCAGCTGCTACTTACGACTTACAGCATGGTTGGATCCTTTCTTTTAAACAGCCTAAAATTATTGAGCGTGCGGATATCATCCATATAATCAAGACGAAAACCAAAAAGATAAAACAAATAGTCTGAAAGGTAGTCTTCTGCATAACACTCTGAAATTTCTTGACCAATCCATACATATAAGCTCTGAAAGATGTAAGTACATCTATGGAAACATTTAGAGGTATAGAAATATATGCAAGCTTACTGAAATGGTCAGATCATCCAGTCCGATCCAGGTGCTATAGGCGTAGGTGGTGTTGATGCGGTTGACGATGAATGTGTTGAGTTCGGCGGATTTGATGACCACCAGGCGGGCGCCTTCATCCTGGCAGGTCTGTCTGGCTTCTTCGTAGGTTTTAAGATCACCAGAGAACCGCAGGCACGGCCCGTTCGCAAGCGCAAGTTCGTAGTTTTCCGGACAGTTGTCTGGAACTAAAATTTCGTTAAGTCAGAAGACAGTTCCTCATTTCACATCTCAAGATAAATTGAAAAAAAAGTCTGTTAAATATAAGAGCTGCATGTCCTCATCTATCAAGATGTCGAAGTGGTTAAATCGAGTACATTTTACAGGGTAAAATTGTCATGTGGTCATGGCATGTGAATAGTTGTTCATGATTTTTATCTTGACAATTTACCTCTTATTGTTTATTGTTTCACCTTTATAGCCCCAAATCCATCTCTTTCTGCAGCAGGTCCGTACATTACTACCATCAAGGGCTTTTGGAGGTAAGGGCTGGAGGTGCTTACTGACCTGCTAAAACTCACCTGGACTTAATTCCAGTCGTAGTGCAAAATTAGATTGCGGATTGCGGAGGGGGAGTTGTTACCAAAGTAGGAGGTAACAGTCTCCTTTGCTTCAGATGTTTGATTCACATATAATCGAAAGAAAACCACGATTCAAGCAGTTCTGAGCAGAATTTTTCTTAGAATCATTTTACGAGGGCAAACACATGCTAGCTCCTCCGTTTCAGAATCAAAATGCTATTAAGAACATTCTCAGGACCTTCCTCAGACAGTCAGATGACAAAAAGAGTTTTAACAATGGAGCTAAAATATAATAAATGTACATTTACATAATATGTGTATGACCATGAAACTTCAAGTGTCCCAAAATACGAAAATGCCCCAAAGGTCAACGTGACCGCACTTGTACATTGGCGAATAAAGCAGAAAAGGCTCCACAGTAAAAATATACCTCCAGGGATAAGAGGCATAATCTTCTATGCATTCTCGAATGCCTGCTCTAAATCACAAACTAGTAGCTATTTTTCTAAGCCTCATAGTTTAAGGGGGAATCCAGGGGAATTCTACGCCGAAAACTAAATGTGTAATATTGACTAATGTGAAATGTTATCTTTTGCATTTTAACCCTATTCAAACCGGGCTTTTTGGTCATCCCTGGACAGAGGGAGGGGGTTCTTTTGAGGCCCCCCACTTCTAAGTCCTATATGACAATACAAGCTGCAATACAAAATAGAAGGCTCGATAAAAACATTTTAATAAACAGCATAGACTACTCTCTGCTTGGACACGTAGTAGAAATATTGCCGCGGCAAGTTAGGGTAAGGAAGAGTTGGAAATAGCCTGGCGAAGACTTTTCGCCCTTCCCCTTTTTCTTTCTTTCGGTAGCATTTAGTCCATTAGTTCTTATTCGTTCAACTTTAGGGTCGGCCATTCAGTTTTGATTAATTTCCAAGACAGCTGTTTGATACGAGCATTATGGCTGGGACGTCGCCGCCAAACATCTGGGACATCGATTTCTTTTTACTTCCAAAATGAAGGTTTCGACAAAAAATTGTGGCAGAAATATAACTTTCAAGTTACAAACCCTTTAGTTGCAATCATCAAGACATAGGAATAGTACATACCTGCATATTGCTGACAGATGAATCCCGAGAGCGTGGCTCCGCACGGTGCATCATTCCACCATTGCTGGGGGACGGTCTGAAGTTCGGCGCATTGTTCACCACCATTGTTGTTCGGCTCACCGGGTTTCCAGTTGGTATAGTTGGTTGACGCCAGAGTTGTGCCGTCTTCAAATATCCATACACCTTCGGTGTCTTCGTCAGTCATCCCGATCCAGTATCGTACGTTTGGTCCTGCCAGCTCGCTGATGAAAGTGTTGATCGCGCTGTTCTTCGGCATGGCCAACAGTGCTCCGTCTGTCGCACACGCCTGTTTAGCAGCGTAAAAACTCGTAGGCTGAGCAAAGGCCTTGTAGCAAACTTTGTTCAACCTGAAGTAGTCTGAATCTGGACATACTGTAGGGAAAAAGGGAAAGAGGTTAGTGTGTTAGACCACACCAATTTGATTTGTTGGTTCTCTTTTTTTTTCAGAAAAAAGTTCAAGCGACAGGGCGAAAAAACAAATTGCAACAAGAGACTGTGTCCATTCATTGGGCCACTTCTTCTCTTGCCAACTCTTCTGACAAAGCTCATAATACCTGTCTACCACCACTTCACCACCATGCTTCAGCAGCTCTGCAGGGATGTTGTCAATTCCTGGGGATTTGCCTGGTTTCATGTTGCGCACTGCATCCACTACCTCATCCCTTAGGATTGGGAGGTCTTCTGGGACTCTCTCCGCCCAAGAAGGCTTGTTCAGCTTTGCTCAGGTTGAAGTCCGTAGTCGTAGAGCTCCTCACAGTACTCTGTCCACCGGTTGAGGACGGCTGTGCTTTCTGTCAGAAGGTTTCCACTATTGTCCTCGATCACTGTGGCCCTTGGTTGTTGTGTCCTTGTGAGAGTTCTAAGCGTCTCGTAGGCTTTCTGGCTGTTTCCTGAAGCCACCCCATGCTGTATTTCTCTACACTGGCCCTCCATCTACTTCTCCTTGGCTTCTCTCATCTTCCTCCTGACTGCCTTGTGTGCTTGTCGGTACTGTTCTGCATTTTTTCTGACTGGTGTACTTCTGCTATCTGAGCTCCCTTCGTCTGTCGCACAGATCAAGAATGTGCGTCTAGACAGCTTGTGAGGAAATAAGGTGTTGGTGAGGGTCAGTCGCTGTTGCTGTGCAAACTCCAGTAGCCTCAGTCCCCTGTCATTTGTCTCCCCGACTACGTACCGCCCTACAGTCCCTGCCCAGTGTTGGTATGCGTCTGGTCCTACCTTGCCATTCCAGTCACCCTGAACCACAAGGAACTCTTTCTTTGGTGCCTTTTCTATGGTGTTCTCTAACTCTTTGTAGAATTTTTCTACCTCTTCATCTTCGTGATATCTGTGGTAGGTGAATATGCCTGAATAATGGTAATGTTGTTTGGCTTGGCAGAAATCCGGATGGTTATGACTCTACTGGAGACTGGCGTAAAGCTGATAACACAACTCATTCCGGACAATGAAAGCCACTCCATTCCGATGCTGTTTTTCCTCCCCGCTGTACCAGGTTTTATGTCCTTCCTATGCTGTTGTCTCCCCAAAACCTGTCAACCTGACTTCAGCAAGACCAAGAAAATCCCATGTGTAACGATCTAGCCCATGTGTAAGTTCTTCCAGTCTACCACATGCATATAGAGTACGAACATTCCAAGTTCCGATAACTATACCTTCTGTTGGAAGTCTGATAGCAGATTGTGCAGTTGAGCCTCTATTATTATTCTCTGGGCTGTTGTTGACATGCCTCTCCTTTCTCTCTGTCTTCTGTACCTTGTCCTTTCAATGGGCTTCTACAAAAGCTTGGTGGCGCCAATCTCCTCTCCAAGTTGAGTTTTCCAGAGTTTTCCTTCTCCGTTCCGGCTAAGGGTTACGTTGGCAATCCAGTACAAATAAAAAGAACGTGGGGAACTCAAAAGTAAAAGCAGAAGCAGCCAACTCCCACATGCGGTATGGTGGGAGGGGGTTTGTTACCACTGTACGGTAAAAAATGTATAGCTAACAGCAAAAAAAACTAAAAAATGAACATAAAATGACTTTAAATCCTGTCTACAGTATATGAACTGAAGAAGTTGCAGGCCTTTTGGGGCTATTCCCACTGAGGATTAGTGTAGATTGAAATCCTCAGAGCTGGATGCCCTCAAGAGGCAGCCATCTTGGATCGTGACCCTTGACCCTTAGTCAGTACTACAGTAAACATAAATGCTCAGTATTAAAAACAAACGTTTTCTTCAGCTCAACTCAGTTTGTCCATTATCTTTTGTTCTACTTCTAGTTAGCCTTATAATTTATCTTTTTATCTTATCACGTAGTAAATAAAAAAAAAACACATCTCAAGCAGTATAGTATTTTCCAGAACTGTGACAACAACAGCAAACATTATTTAAGACAGGTCGACGGTACAATAATACGTGTAGGGGCTTTTGCTAACTGGGAAAAACAAATTTTACATCAATATTGTAAGGTTTTCTATCACTAGAGTACCCATTCTGTGATTCTCAATCATCAGTTTTTAACAAATGAGTTTGATTACTTAAAGGGGCATTCCACTCCAGAATGGAGTATTGTTTTCTAATAGATAATGTGTCAAAGAATACATAATCAGCCGAGATTTCTTAGCGAACCTGAAATTAGTTTTGTAAACTTACCTAAAAGTTTTGCATTGTATTCAGCCATAGGATTAATTCAATTAGAGGGTACTTGGGGAGTTAAGTAGAACATTGAATGCTTTTGAGGCATGTGGAACAACTGGGTACTTTATCGTATAATGTGAAGTAGTATGTAGTTATCACTTCCTAAAATTGATATCTATCGGAAAATAACACTCCCGTGTGGAGTGGAATGCCCCTTTAAAAGAGAGATAGAGACACTAGGGTCACGA
Source organism: Branchiostoma floridae (assembly GCF_000003815.2). NCBI lineage: Eukaryota > Metazoa > Chordata > Leptocardii > Amphioxiformes > Branchiostomatidae > Branchiostoma > Branchiostoma floridae. Next base: position 212,731 of record NW_023365775.1, read on the forward strand.
GAGATTTGGGCTATCCCTTGACTGTGATAAAAAAGTTCAGCCAATTTAAAAAAAATGTTTTCCATCACTAGAGCATCTATTCTATATTTTACAATTATCATTTCTCAGCAAATGGCCTTAATTGCCCTAAAGAGACCCAATAGGTATTAGGGAGACCATGGTCACGACAGGCCAAAACTACAGGCTTTCTTCTAACTGTGAAAAAACAATTGTCAGTCAATTTTAAAATGCTTTCTATCACTAGAGCAACCATTCTGTGATTTTAAATCAACATTTAACTCACATATCTTTAAACGACGGGGCAAGATGATGCAGGTTTAACCCCTCCTAACGTTTCATTTTAAAAATGCAGGCGCGTTTTGTACTCTCAAAAAAACCCAAAGAGAATGGCCGAAGAAAGGAACGACGGATTTCCAACAGTTTACGCATGCTGGTAGCCAAGGCAAAGATGTTCATGATGATATACATGTTATGCAAATGATGGCTTAATTTCCATAATGAATACGGAAATTGTATTTTTTAATTGTTCTTTGTAACTGGACATCAATAAATGTAACACATGTAATTTATGATACATGGAACATAAACATATGCCAAATGTGCAAATGAGTATACTGATCTACATAATCTATGAACAAAAACAAACCGCTTAATGATAAATGTTGGAAATTTTATACTTCTGTAATGTATAAGCTAGTCAATGATGAAAACCGCCATGGACACATTTTTTTAATGTCTAAATAATTTGCATAAAATCTATAACAGCTCTAGACATTTCATGGAGTCAGGCGGTTGCCGAGCTGGTTTTGTTTCTTTCTCTCTTCGTTTGCTTTCCAGACATGTTCATCTGTGTTTTACATCTCTTGTGTAGGATAGCCCCATTTACTTATAAATAAAGTTAATTGTCTTATCTTTCTTCTAATCCAATGTGATCAGGAGTGTAAGCAGATCAAGAAGGACTATGCATGGTTATCTATATGCAGTTAGTGTAGAGACTGATGACTGATGACACGAGCCTCTGATGAATATCTAGTTAAACGTTTTAGCATGAAACAAAACTTTACCTTGGGCAGTCACAGTTGCAGTTGTTACCATCAGCACCATCACCGTCCACTTCCAGAACCCGGATGTACACGGACCCGCCATCGTGTCTGTGTGCGCCACCTGAAAAAAGAATATATAGTTGATTAGTGATCATCATTCTGTAAGATGGCAATTTTAATGACATAATCACAGAACTCATCATCAGCAAAATTTAGATGACACGCTGATCTTCAATCTTGTATCGAAAGATGGCGCTGTTGAGCAGGCTTTACAACTGAGCATTACGACCACACCCCTTTGCTCGGGCATTGGTTCTGATTTAAAAGAAGACGGGAATAATACAAAAATGTAAACAGCTGCAATCCTCAAAGGTACACATTTGTTCTTGCTACATGACATTCGCACTGTGTACTGCACGATCGAAACCAAAGGAGGGACGCGTTAAGTGCTCAGTACCTAATACCAAGTCAGAAATAAAAACTAAATAGGCAACATTTTAACAATCTCCAACCCCATTGAACGATGGGCTGTTCTAAAAGTGAGTTTGATTTAAGTCAACACCTGTGCAAGAATGGACGAGAGGCACTTCGATTTTAAATGTACCAGTTCGAAAACAATTCCATTTTGAAAATTTGAATCACCAACACATTTTGAAATTCTATCATAAAACAAATAACTCCTCCGTGCAAGAAAAGTCCCTCACATGGATACCCTTTATGTAAAGTAAGTACATCAGTCAAGAATACGTCATCTAATGAAGCGGACTTCTTCATTATCAACATAAACTAAAACGATTAAAAAATCCCTGCTGCAAAAATTGACAATCAGGCGCGCATCTGACGGGTGTAGATTAGTAATTTATAGACCGGTTTGAAAATATTTCCACTCATCACATGGGCTTTTGTATAATGAACACAGTGAAAATGCCAATAAAAGTGAGAAAATGGTACTATTCCATAGCCGGGCGTTTTCTTACACGTCAAGACAGCCTGAGGTCCTCTCTAATGAGCTGGAAGGAAAACCCGCCTGATAAACGATCTATCTGTCATTTGTCCCTGACCTGCTGGGTCCACTCTACAGACAAGTTGTTTTTGTCGATAATGTAAAAGCTTGGGTAAGTTGATCTAGGGAAATCACTAAAGCACCTTCGTTGTTTGAAACTTTGAAGAAAGTACGAAAGATATGGTGCCTGTGACTTTGCGTGGCGTAGCGGCAGCGTGTCTGAATCGGGACTGAGAGGTCTCGATTACGAATCTTGCCGTGTCACCGATCTTGTCCGCTAGGGATAGACGCATGGTGGGTGATTCACTTCAAACCACCCGGATGGAGGCCTGGTGAACCTATGTACCGTATTAGCGACACGGCGATTTACGCCATTCACCCGGACGGGAGACCTGGCGCATCCCCGTCTTGTAATTAGCCAGCGAAAAGGTTTGCCCCCCTGTAAGGGGTGGTATAACCCCGTCGTGTGAAAGGACGTCGACCGATGATGATGACGATAACGCCTGTGCTTACTTTCTTAAAGACCTAAATTTCTATTCATGTTGTTATTTTCAATGTGGCTACTCCACGCTCATTCGTTGTGAACGACGAGAGAACCATGACGACTCCACTCATGGCCCACACGTTTCTTCACCTCATTTGTTCCATATTTAGAAATGAAACTTGATCGGTAAATGTAGTTGTACCTTGTTAGTCGATACTTACTTCGTCTATGTCTGTCTTTGAGGTCGTTGTTTGCCAGACGTCGCCTGAGGCCGGTCCAATTTTAGACAGGACTGACTGTACCGTGCGGGGAGAAAAGTATGGTCGACGCTGGGGCAGTTTTGAAATTTGTCGAGCTTCAGCTTATCTACAAACTCGACTTGTTTACTTAACGAACATCCCATCGTTGAAAATGTCCATTTAGAAAAAGAAAAAAAAAGAACAATACGATCCCTTCAGTCTGAATCGCTAAGTTAGGACTCGCGTTTTTGACGGGAGCCGTACATTCGTGTACCCGCCCAGCCAAACGAGCGTCTCGACCTGAACCGGCGGTGAAAATGTCAAGCGCCTTCAAATATTTACAATTACAAAACAGCTAAAATCTCTGAAATAACGTTATGAAATTGGGCAGCTGTGGAACTTGGTTTTAGCAGCGGTAAAAATGAAACACTTTGCAGGGAAAAGCAAGACTTTTGAATGTGCGGACACAAGAAGTGTTACAGCCTCCCCCCCTGGAAACAAAGTCTCGCATTCGAATTTCGTAACCGCCAAAAGATGCAGAAACGCGATAAATAGTATGGTAATCATTAAATAATAGAAAAATGTACGTGGGTGAGACAGGTTTGTACTTACAGGTTTGTTTTGTTGTCGACGAAGTCGGTTGTGTCAGCTAGCTGTCCACTCTCCGACTGTACCGACGAATTGGGCGTTTAGCATATTAATATGTTCCCATATATATAGCAGTCTATAAATAACGTAAACTTTATTATAATCAACTATTGTTGTTGTTGTGCTTTAACCAACCACAATCGTAATATTCAAAATGTAAAGGTGGGCGTGTTGATCACGCCACTACCAAACCTGGTCACACCACCCCTCATTATCGACGAGGTGGAAGGTATTGATATTAATAGTTGCCCGTAACACCGGGTGACAGTACAGGGTAATTAGACAATTAGCTGAAAGTGGCAAGTCGCCTGGGCGCACAACAGGAGTTCAACAACCCGATTTAAAATCACGTAACAAACATAATAGTAAACAGATTCTTTGTATGTATTTCGCCAAGTCATTTTTATTCTAATCTTAATTGACCGACTGTAAAGTTACCTTGTTAATTAGCTCCAATGTTACGGAACAAGGTCAAAGTTAAGAAAGGGGGTGACTCATTAGGATAGGGTTCCCTTCCCCCGACTTAACGTACGATCCATTGCAAATATTCATTGCAGATGCCTCTGGTATTACCAAGAGAATTGGTGTACCATTAGCTTCTTCAAACGTCTATAGATTCACGCTTGTCTTTTCAATATTATTTAGGACATGCGACTCTCTGACCAGACAAGACTCTCTGACCCCCCCCCCCCCCCACACACACACACACGCGCACGCACGCAATGTATATTGATGTAAATCTATATAGAATGCTGCGTAACTTAACCTTGAAAGCATTCACAAAGGAATACTGCTACGTCAATGTACGCTAATATATATAAGGCGTCATTTTCATTGTGAATTAAATAAAAGCGTATCCATTTCATCTAAAATATTGTAGTTGTAAAAGTAGTTGTCGAAGGCAAATTCTTGCCAAGAAGAACTTTCACGCGTCATATTGAGTCACTGCAAATTAGCAAACGAACTGTGGTGTGATGTTGAATATCAGTCATATTCCCGTTTAAGCCAACACTGAACGTTTTTACAGAGCGTAAAAAACCTTCCAAAATATTTTACGATTTGTGTGTTTTGTTACATTTCGCCTGATAGTCGCGGCGAGGTCGCAGCGTGATCCATCGTCTGGCTGAAAGAGGGCATTACATGTAGGTCATCATCCTATTGACGACAACCGCGCTCTCACTGCGACCTAAAGCGGATGTATGCAATCATCGATTTTGTACATGGTATATATAAATATAAACGTATGAATATAGCAAAACATACAAAACTAAAAAAAAAGGATTCGTTTTTTTTTCTAAACAATTCGTTGAATGACCTGTCCAATCTTAGGTCGCAGAGAGAGCACGGAGAAATCGCCGTCCAAGTGTGAATCTGCGCATCGATTACAAAGCATCGTAGTCGATAAAGGACATTTGAGTGCTTAGGCGACAAGGCCAAATTCTCAATTTTCATTTTATCTCCAAATGTTACTAGTTTTTAAATTAGTTATCAAACGTCAGATTTCTTTCTGCAGCACCCCATGTTATTGTCAAAGTCAGCTGTTATTTTTGACAGATGTGATATTAATGGTTGCCCGCATCACCCTGTGTCAGTAATTACTTGGGAGAGGTAGGGCAAAATAGGGGTTCAAGAAACCAATTTAAAGACGCGTCGCAAAATTTCTAGACGTTTTCATGATGGCATAATTTAATTACATTAGTTTTTTGTTCGTTTACTTTTTAAAGCGAGTGATTTGGGGCCATAATTCCAAATCTACTATTATTGTAGAGATGATCAATGACTGAATGAGGCTCACTGAGGCGCAAAGCCGTATCTAATTCTGGTGTCAAGGGTCAGTCATTCAAAGTTGTCTTATTATGTTGGGACGGCGATGTCATCGAACGAACTACAGGTAATGTCCTGTTTTTTTTTTCATTTAGCGTGTGGGGTGGCTTTGAATTATTTTTCTTTTGTTATCTGTTGTTTCAGTGTCTTTTCACTCCTTCTTAAACGATTTAATTTTTACCTTAAAGACACAAGTTATGTAGGCCCTCGGGGTGCACCTGGATAGGACGTCTCTGTCCCTGGCCTTCTTAGACAAGGCTTGACCTCTTCCATTGTTATCGATGTCAACTGAAAGTATAGTTGATGATGATGGATTTCTCTGGTTTTATTTTTGGTGTCCCCTCCTAAGACCACCTAAGGGTACCAAGTGTTACCCGCGTACATCGCATGCTTCAGATTGCGCTTTCCCGGTGTCAAACAAACAGCGACACGTGCGTTCGTTGACCTTACCAGGATTGTGACAGTTACTGTTTAAAACAACAAACCGCACATGTGGTTAATGTGTTCATCAATTAGCCAATAGCTAAAATTGCATCGAATGAACAATTTCTCACAATCGAACTCACAAAAAGGCACTTTTAAGCAAAGCTAGGGTCAAGGTCACGGAACGGAGTATCTGTGCGTGTGAATAGATATAGCGCTTGTTAACTTTTATTCGGTGGTTTACCTATATCCATTGTTTCAGCGATATCAAGTCGAAGACTGGTTGTTTTAAAATTTTGATATTTTCAAAGCATTTCAGTTTAAAACCACCGTCGCCTTAACATCCCTAAATATATCCAAAAAAAAAAACAACGGATATAGGTTACCCCGGGGATAAAGGTGAACCAGTGTTAGTAGTTCTGTTTTTCACTAAAACGGCACAGTATTTGTAAAGGTCGTAAACATTCTCTTGTGCACGGAAGTGAGGGAAAAACACTAAACTATAGATACTACAATGTGGAGAATAAGCTGGGTTGGATAATGACGTTTGTTTGGTTGGCTTGAATTTACGCCTGAAGGCTGTAAATGCCGCTGTGGGACTGCCTTTCACATGCCCTCCGCTGAGCGCGTGAGGCATCAATCTATCAATGTGATCCAAATTCTGCTACATCAAACGAGTAGGAAATATTGTGTCTTTCGTTTTGGTACTGAGCAAACCTAAAACCTTTTAATGTTTTTAATGAACTAAGGTAGTACTAAATATATGCGCCTGCAACAAGGACAGTGACTTAATTTTGCGTCTCATGGTGCGTTATGATTGCGGTGGCTTCGTGATAGACAAGCTTTTCAAGATCACTGACGCAGAAATGATGACCAATTACCGGTGTCAAGGGTTAGCAATTCCCACTTGTTATGTTTGTATTTTGATATGTAAAACGAGTAAATATGTTGGCGATGTCGAACTAACAGCTTTTCTAGACATTGTTTTGCACTCAAGTGTTAGGAGGGTTTGTGTTGATTTAAATGAAGGTAACGAAGCTCTTTCTTATGTCACAATTATACAGATCCTACAAGGTGCACTTCGAGAGGACGTCTCAAAATACCGTTTTATCCTAAGCGTATTGTATTTTTTTTCGCCGTTCATTTCGAAATGTATTGAAAACTTTGCTATCGTGTTAGATATAAGGAGTTTTTCTTTTCTTGACCACTCACTTTTATATCGAAAGTGATTGATACCAAGAAATCTTTTCAGTTTTTTTTCTAATTATCACATACGCATCGTGATAAAACACATGTTGAAATGTACCCTGATGATATCATCCCCGATCATCTTAGACAAGGCTTGGCCGTTCCCATTGTTTTTGATGTCAACAGTTTCAATGATGATGGATGTGTCTCGTTTTATTTTTGGTGGCTCTCGCTAAGACTAATAAGTGGACAAGGTGTTACCAGCGTACATCGCACGTTTCAAGTGGAAGATTGCGCAACCCCTGTGCCCACCCCGTACACGTGCGTTCGTTGACCTTACCAGATGTTTTACTATTTGATACTGTTTACTACAAAATATAGCAAATGTGTTCATTATTTAGTTAACATAGCACAGAATGAACAGTTGCTAAAAGTCAAACTCGGAAAAAGGTATGTGTCAAGGTCAAAGAACACAGCATTTATGCGTATCAATATTGTACTTCGGGGCTACGGTAGTCCTGCACAATACTTGGCAGGGCCGTAGAGATTCTCTAGTACACGATAGAAACTTTACTGAAATGACAGAAAATATTTCAGTGTTAAGATTATGTAGAGTGGAATTATGGATCATAATCTTTGTCCGATCGTCTTGAATTTGCGCTTGGACACCGCTACTGACTACTGCTGTACATTGACTGCAGTTCACATGTCCTTCGCAACTCGCTGGGCAAATCGTTTGTCAAAATGGAACAAACCGGCAAATTTTAGTTCATTTCCACATATTATAGATTGTACCATGAAGACAAAACACACCTGCCTTATGCCCGATACTGTAAGCTCAAAGGCGAGGCGTCGATCCCAGGATCCTTATCAATACATGTAAATACTCGAAGTCAAAATATATTGTACCTCACTTTTACCAGAATGTGTTTGTGTGCAGAAGGAGGCAAGGGAGCAGTGTGTCATCTTTTGTGCAGGATAAGAGCGAAGTAAACGTAACTGATTTAAGCGACAGTGTTTTAATGGGCTTAAGAACTTCTTTAGATAAAAGGATCACTATTAAATACAACTTATTATGGTGATTGGATACAAGATGTTGTTATAAATGATTTAGTCGCTCTTCTTGGATTCGTTCTTGAAACTGTTAGCCAACCCGACCAGTTACGAGCTACGTTGTACAAAAGAGGTCAAAGTGTAGGATTGCGCAATCCCGGTGTCGAACATGTTTCATTAGGTAAAACTTATCAAAGTGGCAAACAGCACGATTAAATTCAACTTACTTAATGCGTGTTCAATGTGTTTACTTCTTATGATTAACGTTAGACAAAAAGCTAAGTTCTCTCCGGAGCTTGCGAAAAAGAGAAACTTCCTTGCACAACGCAGCGATGTGGAAGCTTTGACGATAATAGAATAATACATCAGTGTTAAGACTATATCATGATGTTTTGATCGCGTACATCTGTGCTTCAATGTCCCTTGTTATTGACGAAGTCAGATGTTACCTTTGACAGATGTAATATGAATGGTTGCCCGCATCACCCTGTGTCAGTACAGGGCATTTCAACAATCAGATAGGAGAGGTAGGTCACGATTGGATTTAAACGTATTCTGGTGTGTAAACTCAAGAATTGCAGACATCTTTAACATAATCACATTGGCTGTGCATTTGTTCCATCATAAACAACTGTTTTGAGTACAAAGAAAATTTTCTCATTTGCTTACAGGTGCGCCCTAAAGTACTGCAATGCTTTTCAAACTTGAACTGGATGGATGGAAGCAAGTCAAGCATCTGACCATGCAGGTCATGTAAATTTCATTTTTTTTAGATCTTAACAGAGGCAGAAACATAAACTTTTGCAGCATTTTCGACCATGCATTTTATTTGAGCGTTCATTTGGATGACGTCATTATGAGCTATGGAGCATTTTGATGTGCATTCCATCTTCATCAAAATTTGACATGAGCGATTTTCAAGCTTGCGTTCCATTTGGAGTGAGCATACATAAAGACATCGCCGAGGCACCAGGCATTCTAAAATGCTGGGCTTTATCTAATTTTTTTGATGATTTTTGTGGAATTTGAAATTTTCGTAGCATTTTCGAGATTGCGTTTTTATTGTCTTCAAACGCTCATTTATGCCTAGGTTACACATAGCCGACTTTGGCTCCCGAACACTAGCCGACTCGTAGCCGACCAAAGTCGGCAATAGTTCGGGAGTAGTCTGACCAGTTTAGGCCACGCCTATTTTGTTAGCGCCGAACATGTCCCGAACATCTCCCGACCAGTAAATGACTTACTCCCGACTGTGTCCCAAATGCTAACTAACCTATCACCAACCATCCCGACCTCTAGCCGCAGACTGCTAAATCACTCCTGACTGATCCCCAACCGATTGTCGACTTGAAATTGACATAATCAGCGATTTTCAAAAGAGTGCTCATTTTCGTTTTTAATCAAAAATATCCTTTCTTCTATTTTGTAAACATCACCAAAAGATCAAATTTAGATCACATATAGCACCAGTGCGGCATTTACGGGTCTTTTTGTTTTGGGCTGGATGTCGGTCGTGTGAAGTTCGGGGGTGATTCGTCTACGTCCTGGCAATAGTCCCTTTTCTTGGGAATGAGTTAGCAGAGATTTGTCTACGGTCATGGGGTGAATCATTGGTAAGTTGGAAACAAGCTGGGAGTAAATCAGCAATGTTTATGGCGTGGTTAAGATTTAATTTGACTGCTGACTTACTCCCGAACACCAACCGAACACTAGCCGACCGTGCCGAACACCAGCCGACCACCAACCGACCCATTCCAGAGTTGCCGTTCAGAGCCGAATGTTTTGAACATTTCAAAACATTCGGATGGAGCAGCCGAACAACAGCCGACTCAGCCGAACGCCAGCCGAACGCCGGCCGACTCAGCCGAACGCAAGCCGACTACTGCCGACTAGCTCCCGAATCACTCCTAGACCATAGTCGGGAGAGAGTCGGGAGCCAAATTCGGCTATGTGTAACCTAGGCATTAGATCGAGCCATTTTGACGCATTTTCATCTGCCACTCACTTTTTCCACTATCCCTACACCCGCCCACCCATGTATCTTTAATCTTTTCCTCTTCATCTCTCCCTCCTTCCATCCAGGTTATCTTCTTTCTTCGTTTCCTTTATCAGTCAATCATACCAGGTCCTACAC
>NW_023365775.1:226281-239724 GCF_000003815.2 Branchiostoma floridae
CGTACACGACATCAAATCTGATTTACAACACAGTATCAAGAGACAACAGTTCACTTGTCAACAATGGTATGTCAATTTGTCGACATTTCACTGTCGGGGTGCATATTTTCTGTGTAGACTGTACAGTACAGGTAGAAATGACAAACATCGATGGTAGTCAGATCAGTCCTACTCAAATGAAGTCTCCAACGGAGAAATAGTTTACAGATGAGTTGTTGGTGTAATTGATAAATGAACGATGTCACATTAAACGCTGTGTCTTGTATAGTACATGGCTACGTCAACTCTCATAACATGTTGGTCGTAGGAAACTAAGCATAATTATGAAAGTTGACGCTGTCTCTTTTTGATCACAATTAACTGCAGGTAACAGATGGCATTGCATAGATGTTTACATTGTACAGACACTCCAACAAAACGTGAAATGTTGATGATGATGTTTCCAGAAAGACATTACAAACATCGATTTTACTCATATCAATCCTCCTTAAATCCAATCATGTATGTATATAATGAAGATTGTTAAATGCAGCATTAAGTTAACGGTCAAATGATGTACTGTAAACTGTTGGTGCGATTGGTAAATGAACTATGTCACATTAAACACAGTTTTCCGTACAATAAGTCATGGTACATCAACTCTCATAATGTAACGGTCATGGGGTACTCAGCATAATCATGAAAGTTGACGCAGTCTCTTGTCCATCACCATTTGCTGCAGATACCAGGTGACTAGATGTCAACATTCTACAGACACTCCAACAAAACGTGAAAATTTTAAAATGACAAATCTCGAACATCTCGGGATTTGGTTTAAAAAATTTAGATGAACCCAATGTTGATTGTACTTTAACCAGTTTAGTAAGACGTCTGCAGCTTTGTTGACTGTTTAAACTGATTTTCCTATCAATAAGATAATGTTTTGCTGGTGTGTCGTTACCCTGTCCAAATAGAACCGTCATTTCCATGTATACATTTCCTCGGGTTCTAGACAACTGCTGGATTCATGAAGGACTAAAAAAACTAGTTGGACTGGAATCAGTTTTACAATTTGTAGTTCTCGAATGCTGACATAAAATGTTTAATAATGCAGGTCATTTTACGCTTGTAAAATTAAAGATGGATGATCGATATTTGGAACAAACATTTTGAATCCTCTATCTAATTTCCTCAAGTTTAAACATAGATGACTTAAGGTAGTCCCATCATTCTTTTTAAATCATCAGTAAGATGTGTTAAGTTCCTAGTACTTTCCAATGATGAACCAAACAGTTTATCAATTCACTAGGACGAATGCAAACGTTTTCATCATGAATTAGATGAACAAAATATAATGCTAAATATTACGTAGTGGATTAGCCAAAACAGAATCAGAATAAAGTAAGTAAGGTATGGTAAGAAAAGGCAACTAAGGTAAGGATGGGTGAGGCAAGGTAAGGTAACGTTAGGTATTAACTTAGATAAGACACTGCACAGGTAGTAAAAAAGATTTTCTATGCAGTAGAATGAAAAGACATTTCAATTGACGAGTATCAAGATATCCGAATGGTTCAAAACAGAAATATTGTAAATACAGAAGTGGCATTACGAATGTACAGAGAACATTTCTTTTCACATAGTCACGTGTTTTTCAAGAGGCGACGTTTCAATGACCACCTGTCATCTTTTTAGGGCAAACATGATTGGTTATTTTGCCAAGAAGAAGGAATAGAAATAAACGCTCACGGATCATATTGTAAGAAATAACTGCGCAATGGGTTTGGATGCAGCCATTGTGATACATATACAGAGAGGACAGCAAATGTATTAGTTGGATCAAGAAGGCCGTAAGGTCCGAAAATCCACTCCAGTCATGACATGTGAAGGGGTATAGACTTGGCCAAGTTTGGGATCGCTTTCTCTATAGGTAGAGACAACTGTATTGTTCGTTTTACGTTTGGAGCCGCTTTATATAAATGTTGCTTAACAGTAGATGCGTATGTAACAGTATTTCACAATCGGGACTGTCCTATATTAGCAACGGTTGGTCAAAGGATCATGTCCTCTTGAAAAACTGTGATAATTAACACAGAGCATATCCGATCCCACACTATCACTCTTTTAAAATCCCCGTTCTTGTAAAAAGAAAGCGAATCATGACTTAACACGTCTTCCTCCAAGCTCCAAGCCTAGTTGTCCAGTCCTAAAAGACAATTATAGAAAACGTTCATTAGAGAATTGAGTCACAATCCACGGACTTTCTTTTACGACAAACACTTGTTGCCTCACAGAAGATATCTGATGAACACTCTGTTTCCTTGACAAGTGCTAGCTAGGAGATAAGGGACATTTTATACAACGACTTTGACAGTCATTATTAGTCTTTAATCATAGAACCATGAAATGTTAGTAGACGAGTTTCTACTTATGACAGTAGTGTACTATTAAGACAAGAATCGATTTCTGATAACCTTTAAAGTTATGAGACACTTGCACAATGCTAATTGCTGGTACAGAAGACGATAATACATGGAATTGATAATAATAAAAAGTTTTACTATTGGAAAAATTAAGACGGCCTGGTGAATAACCTAATAAAACAACAGAATGTCACCTACCGACGACATCGTTCTCACGGTTGTTTTGCAGTCATGTTGTTTGCAAGGACAACGGCCATGTTCAGGAGGACCACGACCCATGCGACTCCAATTGAAGGTCCCATGGCGGCTGTTGAACATATACACCGAATAAAATGTTAGCATGAATGTTCATGGTTGTTGGTAGAATACCTTATGGAAAAATGAGGCAACTCTATTTCATTCCGTACCGACATCCGTGGAGCAAAAATTTGTTGTTGCTGTGCTACGAGAACGCTGTGAATGTCAAGACGCCTAATTTTGGGGGGTTCCAAAAGTAAGGGAATCATCGTCCAGCCTGTATTTGCGCCGTTTCAACTGCCCAAAATATCCAATAATGATGTATATGTGTTAATATGTTGTTGTAAATGTCAAAATCATACAAATTTTCTCGAGTTTTGATGCCCTGGTATCGCTATGGTTCCCTTTAAAGAAAAATTGATGCAGTACAAGCCGAAACAAGCAGTTGGCATCGATGAATTTTCCACAATTTCCTAAAGATAGGGGTGTTTTTTTTTAATATTGCATTGCATATAAAGAAAGTAACGATAGAAAGGAAGCAACTTCCGTTATCACATACATAGGTACTGCCTGATCATGTGCCAAAGTACATAGTACTGATCCAATGAGCCGCTCGTAAGACACAACTGCGAACAACCAAAATTTGGACAGTTTCAAAACCTCCCGTCAGGAGGTGGTCTTCCTTTCTAGAGGTAACATAATGTTAATACAACACAGTGTACATACCGGCGCAGGTTGCATAAACCGACGGGGCGAACCGCCATTGCTTCGAGCTCCCGTCGTACAGATACCACACTGCCCTGGTCTGGTACGGTGTCATGGCACAGTCGTACACGTAGGCGCCGCCATGGGCTTGCCCGATTTTTTGCCCGACAAACCATCGATTCTGGTCACCGATGAAGTAGAGAAAGAATCCGATGCCCCTGTTAACGTACACAGGCCTGCCGCCGCTGGTCTGGTCTGTCATGGTGTAGGTTGTCAAGAGAGAACGTTGGTAGGTGACGTCACCTTGAAGACGGACCCTCGAACAGTTTGTAATGTTGCTTACCGGCTGTGGAACTACAACACCAGCTGGGACGTCATCTGAAATAAACAAGAAAATACAGACCTAATAGAGTAGTCAAAGCTAGATGATACGCGAGGTTGCAAAATATTGTAAAACAACAGAGTAACCAGGATTAAAAAGGGGAAAATGAAATATCTCGGGGAGATGTAACGTAAATTGCAAATTAGAATAACTTTACATTGATTTTTTCCATTACCATTTTTTTGTTCGAATCTCCGGACATGTCCCGTACACCATATGTGCCCTTGAAATGGAAGTTTATACGCCTGCCCTCACTTGACTCGGGTGAAAATGAGTACCTAGCTTTGGTAAGGGACAGCCATCGGATAGGACGTTAAACGGAATTTCTTTATTGGAGGAAAGTCACCTTGAATACCTAAATGAACCCACACAATTACCAAAATGAATAGGACTCCGGTGCTATTGGGTCAAATAAATCTGTTCGTAAACACAGTTTATACTCTTTAATACAAACCTGTTATGTTATGCCCTGGTGTGGCTTTTTCGGATATGCCATGCAATCAAAAATGTCCCTTATGCAATAACAAAATCAAATGTAGAGAATGCGACATTTTATGTGATCTAAGAAAAAAGTTGGCGTTAGTCCTACGAACCAGAGCAGGCGATCTGTACATCCGAGTTATTTCTCCACTGACGTCCGTCCCACAGAAAGAAGGTCCCGTTGATCTCGTCGGCGTAGAGGTGGGAGTCGTTGGCGTAGACATTCAGCCGGGACGTGCCCACAAGCTGCGTCCCTACACACCACTGCATCGGCAGGCTGGTATCATCACACTTATAATACAAGAATTCGCAGGTGGCGTTGCTGTAGTACACTGGGCGGCCCTCGCGGGTGTCTCCCGTCATGGTGTAGGACGTCATCCTGGAGACCTGAAGGTTGGTGGAGCCGTATAGGACAACCGTTGGACAGCCTGACAGAGATAAATAGAGATGTAGATTTGTTAAAGGAAGCAAAACGGGTGATTGATAATTGATGTTCGTGGAAAAAGCTGTTTGTGGTTTTATGTGTTGTGGACAGCATATGAGACAGGTGCAGGGTTAGACAAGTTTTCAAAAATTCACTTGTCCTATCGGGCAAGTACATAAAAAAATTACTTGCCTGAACCAAATTTTCACTTGCCCGAAATTTGAATTACATTTTTCTATGTATTTTCACTTTCATAAAGTTTTACTTTTGTTATTGGCTATATTTTCCTGCGTTGACAAATGCTTGATGCAATGAGAGTAAAAGGTAACAAATATATTGGTGCACTTGACTTCAAAATCTTAATGACTTTCACGTGCACTGATCAGACAGCATTCAAATTACAATGTCCTGCTAACCATACTAGTGAGACACAACAAAAACAGTTTGGACTGCCTGGTTCACTTTAGAAGATATTTACTGAATTGAACTGGTCACTGAGAATAAAGTGCACATATTTTTTTCTAACAGTCAGATTCAGGGGTGAGGCACTGACTGCAAATCTGGGAATTCTTCCTAGAACTGTATGATCACCTTGATTACTTTAAAGGAATCAGTGTTTGTGCTTTTCCAACCACCTCTTGTGAAGAAATTGACACAGACATAGACATTCTGCTGCTTTTTTTAGTTTTGATATGGCCCTATCATCTAAAATCGATGTTTCTACTGGCTTAAAAATGACATGGTCAATATAGGCAGGCATACAGCCCCATGTGCTGTCACACTCTGTGGTAATTTGAGCAGGTCACATTTGGAAATTCTTACTTGCCCGTCGGGCAAGTGGGGAAGCACTTCTGCTTGCCCGAACAGCACTTTTACCTCCGGGACAATCGGGCTAATGGACTTGTTTATCCCTGACTTATGACACAGATGTACTCGGTATTTTCTTAGTCTTGATTACATTAGGATAGGAATTTAAAATGCCAGTGGGAGTCGGATAATTCACCAAACGGATTCGTTTGTAGCAGTATTGACCGATTGCCATTGTTTTTAGTATTGCCGGCCAATTTTCAATTTTCCACAGACAATCAGGTTTAGGTCCGGATCCTGAAATGATACTCTGGTCCTGAAAGGAATTTTTGGCACTGGTAACTACTTACCACTACTAACAACTGATGTTCTTTCACAATTTTTTGACCTTACGTTTATTTTGGCATTCTATGGCCTAAGTTCTGTGTTTTCTGATACTTTTTTTTTCAATCTGTGGCATATATGTGCTCATTTTACAACAGCTTTGCACAATTTACTGTGTAGTCAAAAACTTTTTTTGATACGGACGAAAATTGATACGAACGTGGATGCCATCCATATAATCAAATCAACATGGCCTAATAGAACATGAATGGTTAATAGATTATGTCATTACCCCGAAGACAATCGGTTGACTAAGGACATTGTGACATAGCATTAACTTAGCCACTGTACCTCAGATAAAGTGAAGTCAGTCAAAGAACAAAATACCCTAAATGGATTTTGACCTGGTATTTTTGTGACCCTCTTTCATGGCATTCGGCCTTAATGTTTTTTTTTTCAGATATGATTCTATTTCTCCGGAAGCGGTCATGAAAATGTGGCTATGAGTCTTCTGTTATCTATTGTTCAAAAGACAGCGGGCTATAAACAAATTCTTGTTCGTGTTAACCAGCGGAATAAGATTTTTCCTGATGGTGACATGAACCAATTGAATGCATTCAAAGTGTGTGGAGCTGACTTTTACAAAGCTCGTTTGTGTGCAGAGATAATGTCTAGAATACACTATGAATTCCCAGGAATAGAAAAGAATTTTCTGACGGCATTCTGATACTGCTTGATTCCTGTTATCCTTATGCAGACTGTGCGGGGGGGGGGGGGGACTGGTCTGAAAGGCATATTTTACAAAAGTCTCTAATTTGGTTTAAACAATGAAATTTTAAGATTTTCTTGCTTAACTACACTTCTTTTCATATATCTTTAATATCTAACAGATCTTAGTGTGACATTTATCATTAAATATTCATCAATTATGCTAATGTCATGACGTAATAGGTCAAAATCCTAGATGGCCGACAATATCATAATGAAAAGTATATACAGCTTATTTTCACTCGGAATTCATCTTTACTTGGTATTTTCTTACAGAAAACATTTTAAGTGAACGTTTTTAATCCACTTTCATGTGATTTCAGGGTCTTATATTGAAAAATATGCATCTTAAGACAGAACATACTAGCTAAAATACACATGACATCATTTTATGACAGAAGTCTTATAACACTTAAATATTGATAAAAATATTTATTGTTAATTTTTGTGTGATATATTTAGGTTAGGTATTATGGGAATTCCCCATTTTAGCCAAAAAAAATCAATTAATGACGTCATATTTGCGTCATATACGTCATAATGATATGGAAATTAAAGGAATTGTGTCAGTGCAATCTTGATTGCTAGCAGATCAGAAAAAATTGTATATGCAGTGGTGTAAATCAATAAAACTGACGATAACACGAGCTTTCCACGAATGTCTAGTAAAACGTTTAAACATGAAATATAACTTTACCTTGGGCAGTCACAGTTGCTGTCGCCACAATCAGTACCAGGGCTGTCAGCTTGCAGAAACCGGATGTACACAGACCCGCCATTGTGACAGTGTTCACCACCTGAAACACAAATAGTTGATTAGTGTACTGTGACTGCATCACATCCTTCTGTAAGATGACAATCTTGTTGATATAATCACCAAACTCATCTTTAGCAAAATTTAAATGTCACGCTGATCTTCGATTTTGTATCTAAAGATGGCGCTTTTGAGCATGTTTCACCACTGAGCATAACCTTTGCTCAGGGCATTTATTCCGATTTTAATAAGGCGGGGAGAATGAAAAACGAAAACAGTTGCAAGACTGTTCTTAAAGTGAATATAAATTGAGTGAACTCCTGTACAAGAATGGACTCTTTGTGAGGCACTGCTCAATTTTTAATTGACCAGATCGAAAACCTGTCCATTTAAAATGGACATCGCATTTAATAACTCGGTCCATTTTTTTGTATGAACCCTATCTGCTTGACAATGGACTCTTTCATTGGTATCAGCATGTAAGATAAACCGGTCGGAAAAAATTATGATAAAAATGTGAAATTTTGAATCACCAACCCAGTTTAAAATATAATCATAAAAGAAATTACTCCTCCGTGAAGAATAGACCCCCTCATTTATACTCAGATCTTATGTAAAGTAAAGTACAGCACTCCAGACACGTCATCTAAAAAATTGGACTTTTGTCATAATCAACATAATCTAAAACAATCTTTTTAAAAAAATCCCTTCTGCAAAAATGGACATTCAAGCGTGCATCGTACGCGTGTACTAATTGTAAAAAAATGAGCAGTTCCAAAACGTGTCCACTCATCACATGGTATTTTTTATAATGAATACAGTCCACATGAACACACTACACCTTCGTAGCGTATTCTGAATTTTTGACTTCATTCCAGATATTCTTTTGGCCACATTCCGACATGATTCGAAGTGGCTTGCCGTTTCGTTTCTCCATCGAATAAGATAAGAATGTTTGGAATAATGTTGGAATACCGCAGAATGCGGTCACACTGCAGTTAGAATACACTTAGAGTCCAATTCGAATGCCATTCGATATTTCTCCACTTCGCATGTACCCCGACAGTTTTTAACATGTCAAAAACGTTCGGGCCAGTCAAAAGAACGGGAAGATAGCTGGAATGCAGTTAGAATTTCTGGAAGACACTACGAATTGCCAGGAATTGCCAGGAATAGAAAATAATTTTCATTCCGACGGCATATCGGCCAATTCTTGCTCTCGTGTGAAGGGGGCATAAATGGCGTCATGACAGCCAGAGTTCCACTCTAATGAGCTGGAAGGAAAACCTGCCAGAGGACGGATGCAATTGTCCTTTGTCCCTGGCCTGGGTCAGGCCGACAGACAAGTTGTTTTTGTATGTTGAAAACATAAAAGACTTGTCTAAGTTGATCGAGGGAGATCACTTAAGCTCCTTCGGTATTTGAAACCAAGAAAAAGTTACAAAAGGCAGGGTGCCTGCTCTAACGTCTTTAAAAAAACCAAGCCGGTCTCAGATGAAACAAATACTGCAAACAATCACGCAAAAAAATCTAGTTAAATCTTTAGTTGTATTTCTGGAGTAGTACTATTAACAACATCCCCACATCATATCAATGGCACTTGCGTCCACAGAGCTTTGTGATTTAGAAAAACCAAATGAAGACTTCAAAACGTAAGAACAAAGTGGTGCATGTTTGAGCACCCGTACGTTCAACCTTCGAATTTTTTAACTTCAGGCCATTTTTGCACACAAAAAAAATAAAATAAAAATAGCTGACAAAACGAACGACACGTGTCCATCATTGTAGGCATTCTGATAACTTAGACGTATATGTAGACATATCATGAAAAAGAGAAATTAACTTGCACTTATTTTGGGGAAACCATACTGCCGTTCTTTCTGCCGGTCGAAGAACACCTAGATGTCTGCCGGGCACTAATAGGCTTATAGATGGTCGACCGAAGCTAAGATGGGTTTCATATGTCAGAGCTTTGTTTCATTCTCATTCTTTAAAAACATATCATTTTCTTTATAATAGGCGGAATGTGGTAGCATTTGGGTTGGTGTGTCACTAAATTTCTGCTCATGTAATCATTTTCAATGTGTCTATGTTCACTCATGCACTACAAATTTCTCCACCTCACTTCTTCCCTATTCAGGATATTGAGTTTTACCTAGTAAGTCTATCCTGACTTCGTCTGTGTCTTCGAGGTCGTTGTTTGCAAGACGTCGCCTGAGGCACGTCCAATTTTAGACGGGACTGACGGTACCGTGAGAAATGTACGGTCGACGCTGGGGCTGTTTTGAAATATGTTTAACTTCAGCTTATCTAAAAAGTTGGCAGGTGTTTACTTAAAGAACATCCTATCGTCGAAAATATCAATTTAGAAGAAGAAAAGAACAAGAACCCCTTCAGTTTATAACGCCAGGATACGACTCGCGTTTTAGACGGGAGCCGCACATTCCTGTACCCGCCCAGCCATACGAGCGCCTCGACCTGAACCGGCGGTGAAAATGTCAAACGCTTTCAATTATCTACAAAACAGGTAAAACCTCTGAACTCTCTTTTGAAAAGGGCAGCTGTGTAACTTGGTTTCAGCAGCGGTGGAAATTGAAAAACTTTGCAGGGAAAAGACATTTAATTTTGCGGACACAAGAAATGTTATCGGCCATTCCCCTTTAAAACAAAGTCGCACGTTCGAAAAAAAAAATAGTATTTCCCGATTTGTTTTAACTGCGTAAAAGAAGCAGAAACCCGCTAGATAAAATTGCCATCATGAAAAAATTGAAAAAAAATGTATGTGGAAGAGACAGGTACTTACAGGTTTGTTTTGTTGTCGACGAAGTCGGTTGTGTCAGCTAGCTGTCCACTTTCCGACTGTACCGACGAACTGGGTGTTAAGCATATTGATATGTTCCCATATATATAGCAGCCTATAAATAGTGTAAACGTCATTCTAATCAACTATTGTTGTTGTGATTTAACCAATCACAATCGTCATATTCAGAAATGTATAGGCAGGCGCAGTGATCACACCACCACCAAACCTAATCACACCAGCCCTCATTATCGACGAAGTGGAATACATTGATATTAATAGTTGCCCGTACCACATGGAGACAGTGCAGGGTAATTGGATAATTAGCTGGAAGAGACAAGTTACGCAACATGAGTTCAACAACCCCTTTTAAAACCGCACAACAAATATTTTAGCAAATGGGTTATTTGCATGCATTTCAGTGATTAACTTTACTCTAATCGACATTTACTGGCATTACAGTTACGTTGGGGGAAGGGATAGTCCCCGGGATAGGTATTCTCCTAACACACAATAAATTGTACCATTAATTTTTCATGCCTCTGCTGTTTCTAATAGAACTCGGTGTTCTAACATTCGTAATCTACTTTTTCTGTCTTTATTTTCAGAACATGCAACTTGACGGCCGGATTAGGACGGTATCCTCCTCCCTCCTCCGACAATGTACACTGAAGTGACTTAGTTTTGCTTGGTAACGAGTCCCATAACTTGAAAGCATTCAGACAGATGGCGCTTTTTACATGTATACGTCTTTTGATGCCAAAATATTAACAAAAAGTGTTTCCATTTCAACTAAATCGTAGTTGTCGAAGGCAAAGTCATGACGGGTAGAACTATCACACGTCTTAGTCAGTTTCTGCAGGTGATGTTGAGTACTAGTCACCCCCTGTTCCAATAGAACCTCGCTACGACCGAGTGATTTAACGGATCTCTAAAAGAACTTTATGTGTTCTGTTGTCTTTTTAGTCTAGCCTTTCTTTTTTTACATGATATTTCAATGATGAATTCAAAAATCTATTTCAGGGCACAGCGAGGTCGCAGCGCGATTGCCATCTTGTTGAATGGGAGACTTAGGTCCCCATCCCTCTAGACAGCAATCGCGCTGCGTTCTCATTACGACCTAACGTGAATGTGTGTAACCCTCGATTTCATACAACGAATTCCATACCTCGATTTCATACAAAATAGAAAAGTGTAACGAAAAAGACAACAAAACACCCAAAGGTAAATAGCTTCTTTTTTTCTATACAATTCGCTGAGCGATCAGTCAAAATTTTAGGTCGCAGAAATAGCGCGAAGAAATCGCTGTCCTATTCGCAAAGGGGCATCATTATCAGTACAAGAATTAGACACAATTAAACGTAGCTAGATCATCTTTGAACATCCTTAAACAGTCTTTAAAAATGATATGTCATATATAGAACGTATTGGTTAGAGATAAGTCTACTGAAGGCGTTTTGTTGTTTTTGTCTCATTGCGCCTTTTAATGACAGTGGCTTCGTGATAAACAATCATTTCAAGCTTACTGGCGCAGAAATCGTACGTGTGAAGTACCGATGTCAAAGGTCAGCCTTATCCACATGCCATATATTTGTCTTAATACGTTAGTGATATGGACGCTATTGTACAAAAAGCCTACTTGGACTAACTGCTGTAATTTCTTAAGAGGTTTTAATTAGTTCTGTTAATTGTGGCCGTATCTACTCAAGCTTGTTTCATCAATTGTCAAACCATTCAGACACGGAGTTTGCAGGGCCTCGGGGTGCACATTGAGACGACGTTTCAAAATACCATTGTTTTCAAAAGGTAATGAATTTCATTTGCTCGTCTATTTCTTAATATTTTGATCACAACTCTGTTTACACGATAAAAGTGCCGTGACTTTTCTCTATTAACCATGTCTCTACCGAAAGTGAATGATACTAACAGATAATTTCAGAATTTTGACAATCATATAGATACGCATTGCGATACAACACATATTGAAATTTACCCTCATGATAACATCTACCCCTGGCCTTCTTAGACAAGGCTTGAGCGCTTCTATTGTTATTGATGTCAACAGATAGCCGTAGAAGTGATGGATGTGTCTCAGTTTATTTTTGTCGGCAGTCTTTAAAACAAGTAAGCGCACCCAGTGGTGCAACAGTGGAGTCAATCACCTACACCTGCGTTCGTTGACCTTGCCAAAATTGAGACTGTTACTGTTAAAAACAACTAACCAGAGATGTATTCGCCAGTTATCTTTGCAAGGAATAAACAAATTGCTCACCACCAAAATCGGGTTAAAAAATTGACATGTTTCGGGTCAGGGCCGCAGTATTTGAGCCTTAATATGGCAGTTGTAGTCCACAGTAGTGCGATGCAGCAATTGAAAACACCGTAGAGACTCTATTGTGTTAGGTGTAACAGTTAAGACTATATAAGAAAGTTCATAAGAGAAAGATTTTTATGGTGTTTCTTTCAATTGAGTACATTCGTTTGTCACCCACAACCCTTA
Organism: Branchiostoma floridae; assembly: GCF_000003815.2. Taxonomy (NCBI): domain Eukaryota; kingdom Metazoa; phylum Chordata; class Leptocardii; order Amphioxiformes; family Branchiostomatidae; genus Branchiostoma; species Branchiostoma floridae. Next base: position 238,862 of record NW_023365775.1, read on the forward strand.
TCTACACTACAGTGTCCTGGCTGCAGTTCACATGTCCTTCGTTGGGCGTGATGAAAACAAAAAAGGCGTCAAAAGTGAAGGAGCCAGCAACCTTCGTTCGTCTTCACATTTTCTATATCCATAGATTGTACCCTTAACCTGAACACAGTGTGGTGGATGTCATTCCGTGATTAAATTCAACAATCTGTTACGATGTGTATCAATTACAAAGCACCACAATTGATAAGAGACATTTTATTGTGGATGATTACTTTATAGCGAATCTGAGGCAAAATCCTCCTTTTTAATCTTATTTCCCATGTAAAATATAAAGGTTTGAAACTGTTTATTAAGACCAGCCAGACTGTTTCTTTCTGCAGCACCCCTTGTTATCGTCGAACTCAGATGTAATTATCTTTGACAGATGTAATATTGATGGTTGCCCGCATCACCCTGTGTCAGTAATTACTGGGGAGAGGTGCGCAGATTTAATAACGCGTCACAACATTCTAGACGCGCTCATAACGAGGTAGTTTAATATTAAGAGTAAAGTTAAGAGTAAAGTTTTTGAAATTGTTTTTCAAAGCAGTAAGATTTCATTCTGCAGAACCTCTTGTTATCGTCGAACTCAGATGTAATTATCTTTGACAGATTTAATATTAATGGTTGCCCGCATCACCCTGTGTCAGTAATTACTGGGGAGAGATGTGGAGATTTAGTGGACGCGCTCATATATGCCGTCTTAAAATTGTAACATAAAGACGCGCTCATAATGAGGTAGTTCGATTACATTTAGTTTAATGTTTGTTCATTTCTTCAAGTGAGTGAATTTTGGCTATCATTCTAAATTTTCTACGTATTATCGTGAGATTACCGAGTTCTTC
>NW_023365775.1:239824-303142 GCF_000003815.2 Branchiostoma floridae
TGTCAAGGGTCATTCATTCAACTTTCGAACAAATGTCTTATTTTGTATTGTACTTAGCGTCTGGGGTAGGTTTGGATGATTTTTCTTTTCTTGTGTGTTGTGTCAGTGTCTTTTAACTCCTTCTTAAACGATATAATTTTTACCTTTAGTTAATACATGAGTTATGTAGGCCCTCGGGGCTCACCAGGAGAGGACGTCTCTACCCCTGGCCTTCTTAGACAAGGCTTGACCCCTTCAATTGTTTTCGATGTCAACTTAAAGTCGGGTTGATGATGATGGATGCCTCTCGATTTATTTTTGGTGTCCCCTCCTAAGACTAATAAGCGTTCCAAGTGTTACCAGCGTACATCGCATGCTTCAGATTGCGCAACCCTGGTGTCAAACAGCGACACGTGCGTTCGTTGACCTTACCAGGATTGTGACTGTCACTGTTTAAAACAACAAACCGCAAATGTGGTCAATGCGTTCATTAAATAAAGAACATGCGGTGAAGATGATGATGATTGCACGGAATGAACGATTGCTCATAATCAAACTCACAAAAAGGCACTGATCAGAAAGAGGCAAGGCTAGGTTCAAGGTCAGGGAACATAGTATCTGTGTGTATCAATATATATTATTAAGTTCTGTTGCACAGCAATATCAGCACAGTATTCCCTTGTGCACGGCATCGAGGATAAAACATTGCTTAATATTAGATACTTCAATGTAAAGACTAGCTGGGTAGGATAATGACGGTTGTTCGATTTGCTTGAATTTACACCTGAATACTTTGACCGAAGATTTAATTTTGCGTCTCATGGTGCGTTATGATTGTGGTGTCTTTGTGATAGACAAGCTTTTCGAGCTCGCTGACGCAGATATGATGTCCAATTACCGGTGTCAAGGGTTAGCAACTCCCACTTGTCATGTTTGTATTTTGATACGTTGGCGATTTCGACGAATTGGACGAACTAACAGCTTTTCTTGACATATTTTTAACACACCGTGTTAGGGGACTTTGTGTTGATTATTCTGAAGATAACGAAGCTCTTAAAAATGTATCTATATTATAACAAGACCTATTCAGTTGTCAAAACATTCACCGTCTATTCTTATGATGCTTGTCACCAATTATACAGAGCTTCCATGGTGCACATCGAGAGGACGTCTCAAAATACAGTTTTTATCCTAAGAGTATTATATTTTGTTTGGCCCTCCATTTGGAAATATATTGACGGTAATTTGTTTCACATGTTAAATATAAAGAGACGTTTCTATGCCACATAGAATTTTCTATCGAAAGTATATGATATCAAAAGGAAATTTTAAATTTTCAAATCATCACAAATGCACTGCATACACTGTTGAAATTTACCCTGGTGATATCATCACTGGCCTTCTTACACAGGGCTTGACCGCTTCCATTCTTATCGATGTCAACAGACTGTCGTAGCTTCAACGATGATGGATGTGTCTCGTTTAATTTTTAGTTGCTCTCGTTAATAAGCGGTTATCAAGTGTTACCAGCGACACGTGCGTTCGTTGACCTTACCAGGATTGTGATTATTTTATACTGTTTATTACAAAATATGGCGAATGCTTTCAATGTGGTCATTACTTATTTTGCATTACATGGAATGAGCAGTTGCTAGAAAAACCAAACTCGGAAAAAGGAAAGTGCCAGAAAGAGACATGGCTTGGGTCAAGGTCGCAGAACACAGTGTTTTTTCCGTCAATATGGAAGTCCGGGTATAAAGTAGCCCGTAAGCGTAGTTCGCAAAGCGGCACAGATTCTCCTGTGCCCCACAGCGTGTCGAAAACTGTGCTGAATGCATGAGGAATAATTTAGATTTGATACTATACGAGTTGGTTGATGATGTTTGTTTGGTCGGCGTGAATTTGCGTATGTGTCTTTTCTTACCAGGATCGTTAAAAACAACAAACCACAAATGTGGTTAATATGTTCATTGATTAGCTCACAATCATACTAAAAAAACGCACTTTTTGGAAAGAGGTATGGCTGGGGTCCAGGTCACAGAGCACAGAATTCGTATGTATCAATGTAGTAGTTCAGTTCCACAGTAAAATCGTCACAGAACTTGCAAAGGTCGTAAACATACTGTTGTGCACGGCAGCGAAGATAAAACTGAGCTTAAATATAATAATAGATACTTCAATGTAAAGACTACCTGGATAGGATAGTGACGATTGTCTTGAATTTACACCTGGATACTTTGACCGAAGATTTAATTTTGCGTCTCATGGTGCGTTATAATGACGGTATCTTCGTGTTAGACCAGGCTTTCATGATCACTGACTCAGATATGATAACCAATTACCGGTGTCAAGGGTTAGCAAATCCCACTTGTCATGTCATACGTTGGCGATGTCGACGAAGTTAACGAACTAACAGCTCTTCGCAACATATTTTTGCACTCTGTGTGTGTGTGGGGGGGGGGGGGGTTGATTATTCCGAAGATAACGAAGCTCTTCATAATGTGTCTTTATCATGACAAGACCTAGTCACTTCTCAAACCATTTACCGTCTACTCTTGAGATGTTTGTCACCAATTATACAGAGCCTCCAGGGAGCACGTCGAGAGGACGTCTCAAAATGCTGTTTTTATCCTAAGGGTATAGTATTTTATTTAGCCATTCTTTTCAAAATGTATAAACGACAACATTGTTGGCATGTTAAATATAAAAAAAAATTCTATTCCGCTCACATTTCCATCGAAAGTGATTAATACCAAAAGTTAAGTTCAGTTTTTGAATAACCACATACGCATCGCAAAAGAACACACGTTGAAATGTTCCCTGATGATATCTAACCCAGGCCTTCCTAGACAAGGCTTGACCGCTTTCATTGTTATCGATGTCAACATATAGCCGTACATAGCTTTAATGATGATGAATATGTCTCGTTTTATTTTTGGTGGCTCTCGTTATTTTTAAGACTAATAAGCGAACCAAGTGTTACCAGCGTACATCGCACGTTTCAGCTGAAAGATTGCGCAACCCCTGTGCCCAACCCATACATGTACACGTGCGTTCGTAGACCTTACCATAACTTTAAATATTTAATACTTTTTGCTACAGCACATGACAAATATGTTCTATGCCTTCACTACTTAGTTAAAATTGCGTGGAATGAACAGATGCTAAAAAATTAAACTCGCAAAAAGCGACGTGTCAGAAAAAGACATGGTACGGGTCAAGGCCACAGAAAATAGTGTTCATGCGTGTTGTACTTCGGGTCTCCTGTACTACTGCAGTCCTGCACAATACTTAGCAGGGCCAAAGAGACTCTTTTGTACACGGCAGTTTCGCGGAAACTCTCTTACAATCACTCTAATGTTAAGACTAAACTGTATTATGACCTTTGTTCGATCAGGGTCAATCTGTGTCTAACTATTGTAACTGACTACTGCTGCGAGGTGACTGCAGTTCACATATGCGTCGTTGAGCGTCATGTCTGTCAAAAGCATTCCTTATACAGATCTTATCAAAGTGGTGAAAAGCAAGACTTAATTCAACTTACTTTAGTGTTTAATGTGTTCTCTTCTTATAATTTACGTTGCTATGACATAAAAATCGTTTACAATCAAACTTACAAAAAGACTACCTACCTACCTACCTACCTAGTCCCTTGACCTCCAGGTCGTTGGGGGGACAAGGTAGACAAAAAGGCACTCATCAGAAAGAGACATGACTGGGGTCAAGGTTGCAGAACACTGTTTCTTTTTTTCGGCAATATGGAAGTCCGGGTATAAAGTAGCGTTGCAAGGTCAGGCCGAATGATGTATCAAGGTTAAATAAAGGTTAAAAAAAAAAGGTAGTCCGAAGAAAAAGAAAAGCGGCACAGATTCTCCTGTGTACAACAACGAGCCGGAAGCTGTGCTGAATGGTAGAGGAATAATGAAGGGTTTATGACCGGCCTGTTCAGGCGGGAAGGGAAGCAGTGTCCCATTCTTCGCTCTGGCATTGACCGAACGAAGCTGATGTTAGTATTTTTATATAATGTGCAAAAGCACCTGTTTTGATAAAATTATAATTGTTTGATAAGCTAGTCTTCTTATTGTTCATGTTACGGTAATTTGGACTCTTTGTGTCACCTAGATATTTTTATTGCGGTTTTGTCGCTGCTTTATATTTTCTCCTAATCTCCAGACAAAGAAGGAAAGCTCTGAAGTGTATATCTAAAAGAATGCAATATCATAATATCATAAATTACAGGTGATTAAACATTTCAATCAGTCAGTGTGTCTCAACATATGTTTGTAAAACAAAGTGACTTGAATAACTTGTCTATTCAACTGATTGCATAGACACCATGTTGCCATGGCGACCATACCCACAACTCCGACTAATAAGACAACGTTGTAAGTCCATCCACATAAATCCACATGTAATAAAGAAATATAAGGTCGAGGTTTACATAACCAGCATTTCATCATTCCAAATATAACAGTCCACCCACCGAAAATCGTGAAGATTTGTCAACTTCTTAATTTAGTCTCTTCCAAAGTCTGAAACATAATTAACCACCATAGTTCCAAAAAGTTAACTTCAGTTTCTGTAAAACCTCAAATACTGCATTTATTAACCATCTTTGCATTCCTTTTGATGATCTTCGTCATTTTTAATCCCTTTAGTGACATTGAAATTTGTGTATTTTCACATATACCTGGCTCGTTTTTTTTTCTTCAGATACTTTTCAACGGTCTCTTCGGCCATAAAATTCAGTACCAGAGTGAATGAGATTCAACTTTCTTGTCAAAGTAAACATAACCAACGTAATCTTAACCTTTGATGGTTGCAGAATGACAAATTGCAGCATGTTCACCAGGATTCTACTATAATTATCATTGTCATAATGGGTTGTTGTACACCACTTTTTCAACTTTTACACACACGCACACACACATTACATACATAAATGGAGAAGCACTCATACACACAGACTCGTCCGTACACGTACATAACGTTAACGTTAAACATACATACCAATTGCAACAAAACACCTAATCTAAGTTCTCAATATGATGTATGAATAAAAAAAGAGGAAACCGAACATACTACCTACGTTTGTATTTTCCTTTCAAGCTATGTATTCATCAATGGCTTTATAAGAACAAAAGTTCTCAAATACTAGCAATGTATGTTTTCTTTCTCTTTCAATTTACCTAGTTCATAATGGTTTAAAAAACGTAACTTAAACTCTTCCGTTTTACAGCAAAAGCGTTAAATCAAATGTGATCTAAAATATGTTTGACCTTCTTCTGAATATGTATACAAAACAGTATAAAGTATGGTCCCTTTTTATGACTAATATATGCCATTATCACTAGATTTAAGCTGGCACCGGAAATACATAATGTACCAACAAAACACTCATCATGAGAACACACTAGTTTGCTCTCTCTCTCCCTATATATATATATATATATATATACATACAAGTAACAACAATTATCCATTAACCATTATTGAATGACGCAAATATCCTATTTTTCTCGCGTAAGCCCGTAACCTGAGCATACATTTGCTATGGATTGTTATATTCTATAAAAGTAAACTGACAATTTTAATGGCAAGTAAATTTTGTGTAACATATGAGCAGCGCTTTTAGTGTGAAGCCAACTTCAGAATCACTAATTGGTTAAGACCTGCTACAACAACAACCGGAAATTGGTTGCAACAGGATCAACTGACTGACCTAACGTTAACATGCAATCTAAAGGCTCTGCCTCATGACCAAGATGAGGCACAGTACTACAGAGGTCATGTTCATCCACAGGCTGAGACAATTCTGTCTCAGGAAGGAGGGCTGACCACTCCGGGAATCCCTGTCCCTGACGCCACATTCATAGTTGGCCGTGAGAGAGTAGTTCGTGTAGGCAGAACCTGAAAAAGAACAGAGGCACGACTTCACCATCAATCTCACAAACATTACTTGTTTGAATCTTTTTTATTCATGAGATGCTCAAATCCGCCAGCAGGTCGCTTTTCATTGAGGTCATGAAGGAGGTAAGGGTCAGATAAATATAACTTAGATACAGATTACATTCACTCACTCATTCACTCACTCACTTGCTCACGGCCCATAACCTCAGTGGTCGTAGGAACTCCACAACATCCGGTAGCAGTTGTACTAATAAATCGATCAACCTATATCACTACACATACATGGTACAACATATACAGTGGTGCAAGAAGCTCAGTGTTCATAACCCGTGTCCTTTTGTTTTGGTCATCACAACTACCAATGTAAACTAAAAGTTGGGTGTGTAGGTTGTCAGAACCTTTTGACGTAGTATATAATGGCTGTGTTTAAGCAATCTCCAAGCAGATCCTACGGTGCCATAAGATAGTATCAAAGCTGGCCAAGGAGTATAGACGGCCAAAGGGAGTCAAACGGGCACCGGGTCGCATACACACTCCTAGGCGGGCTTCACTCCTCTGCCAGCTTTTGGTACTATCTTCTGCTACCATAGGATCTGCTTGGAGGTATTCAAGAAGAGTCACCAAAATTATGAATTAGAGAAAGGATCCTTCCCTATTTTAATAAGTTGAACAAACAAATCATTTTTCAAGTTTTTGTTTATTTACCGATGACGGTTTCTACTGATGTGTCATGGCAGGGCTTCACTGTGTTCAGGACTGCCGTGACGCATTTCAGGAACATCTCGTACTCGCTATATTATGGGAAGAGAGAGGAACAACCAAATTTACTTCTTACGGCAACTTTGTGTCTTCAATAATGTATTCTCTGATGGAATCACTGATAAGGATATAGAAGTGCCCACGAGTGAGTTAGATACAGAAGACAGACCCCTCACTTCTGGGGAGTTGAGGACAGAGGCAGGTCAATGCCTTATGTTAGTAATAGCTTTTGGTTGATTAAGAGAGTTGGAAACATACTTCAAGAATCCGGCTCCTAAAAATACTAAAAAAAAAGTCATTGAACTTTGTCACTAAAACGGCTTTAGTAAAGTTGACGGCCGGACGACTGCTTTTTTAAGATCGATAACACTGCTGTACAATAGAGGGTGCCGATGTCTATGTCATGTTTTCGTTCGGATTTCGGTCGCGGTTTGGACTAAAACAAGGGAATCTTCTTCACCAACACAGATTGTAATTTAATGAAAGTACTGGCTTACCCATAATGCATTATGATGTTTTTTTTTCAGTTTAACTTTCTGAAATGACTATTCTGTTTACCACTAGCTAGCTTGCAAAAATGGAAACATGGGTGACGCCAAGAGAATAAAGACTTATTTTTAAGAGGCAAATGAAAACACAGAAAGCTATTGATGAGTGATTATCGCAGTTTTAGGGCAATAAAGTTTTTGCAATGTTACTGACCTGCAAAAGATCTCCTCTGCCACGTCGTCGCTCATGTTGTTGGTGTAGTTGACATAGACAGTCTCCATGGTGCTGACACAGCCCCCTATCACAGTCTGGTTCTGCCGTGTGAGGGACTGCAGACAGTACCTGCTGCGGTTACGCAGGGCCATGTCTGTCACTGCAAACAATTGAAAAAAAAGGAAACAACCAGCATAAACCATCATACACAACAAAGATTTTACATTAGCGCTATATCTGACTGTTTTGATTCACTGCTATTTCTTTCTTTTTTTCAGGTTATAATTATAGGTCAGCTTATAGATGAACGAAAACACAAAAGTTTTGCGACGCCATATGTCTAAATTATCCGACATTTTGGTAGAATCTTGAGGCATGCGCTTGTCTACATTTTCAAAACATCACAATAAAACATTTATTGATAAAGTAATCGCTTTTGGCAACAATACAGTAACGAGCATCATTTCTTATTTCTTCCCTATTATGAATGTATGCGCACATATTTTGAGCGTATACGACAATAAGATAAATGTTGGCGTGAAGCCTCTTATTAAATATATCCTTCTTATACATCATAATTATTTTCATTTCAACATAATACAGTAATGTCGACTGTATATATGCACCAGGTGATTATACAATCTTTATTACATTTAGAAAATCAACGGAAATGTGCTTACAACAGAATGGGTCTCTGTCGTTGGTGTTGAGGTACAGGGATCCCCTGCCGCCATGTTTGTCCGCGTGGAAACCCATCACAGAACAGCTGCCACCGCAATCACTACATTCTCCCGCCGCGTACTCATCCCAACTGTACAAAAATGTGGACATTTGTGTTAAATGCGCCGATGTAGGTGTGACATCCAGTTAATAAGTTACGCCAAATAAGTTGTTTCTTAAGCAACTGGATATAATTTTGGAAACGGTCAGACGCTTCTGATAGCATCCACTATCTTTAGTTAGTGACACTGAAGAGATTTGATAGAAGCTGGTAACAGCTCTACTTACATCAAGATACTTTATTCAAACATACGACGCAGTAGGCAGAGATGTATGAAGGGACTCAACCAGTTGTGTAAGTGATTCATTTTGAAAATTGCGTCAACATGTAATTGAATGCCAAACATTCGTAAGCACCTCACGTTGCTGAATTGCAAATGGAACGCTAGGTATTTCTCAGCGATTCTCTATACCTAGTATAGAGGTAAACGTTGAAGAAAGGACAACGTGCTTAGATTTAAACAGGGTTCGCAATTGCTTAGTGATTGTACGCATTTTAAGTCGACAATCTTAGACCATGAGCAAAAATCAACTATCAAAAATGTATAGTCAGAAAATAGAGTCCTGTCTTACCCACCTTGAGCAGGGGTAGGCCGTGAACTGACACTGGGAGTTGATGGACTCAGTAAACAGTTCAATGGCTCTGGAGTGGCTGCAGCTTAAGGCGTTCTTAGCCGCTGTAACAACAGGGTGATTTAGAGTTAGGAAACGTGAACCTCTCATTATGTGTGTGTGTGTGTGTGTGTGTTTGTTTGTTTGTGTGTGTGTGTGCGTGTGTGTGTGTGTGTGTGAGAGAGTGAGGGGAGGGGGTGCGTGTATGTGTGTTCACAGTATTTATAGTTTCTGCATAGAAATAAGTTTGATACTTTTCCCATTGTGTGTGCACAGTGTATACATATTGTATTCATCAGTCTTTAATTTTCTTTGACTAATAAAAAGAATTATCCATGGAGGAGAAATAAAAGTTACTATACAGTTCGACAAGAGAAGTTCTGACTAACTTTTTTAACTCTCGAAAGTAGACTCTCGCGACGTCTCGCGATCGCGAGGTCGAACCAAATATGGAAACCTGGGCGTAAACAATCACCGCTTGCGGTCCTGTCAATCACCATGATTGACGGCGACAAAGGAGCGCGTCTAGGATATACAGGATGCGCTCTGATTTAGAGCGTTTTTGTAATAGAAGCACATATGGGATGCAGCCCTATCCCAGATGTGCTTCTATCCAAAAAGCGCTCTTGGGATGGAGTATATCTGGGATAGTCACCGTCTGTGATGACTCCAATGTCAATATTGGAGGTGATACTCCCCGTGCCACATCCGGGCTGTCGCGCACCGCCTTCTGGGTAAAAGTCGACGTCGCCCACCGGCTGGTCAAGCCCGAAGCCTGCCGGGAACGAAACAGCACGAAATATATAAAATAACACATTGTTATTTTGATATGATATTATTTCATATCAATGTAAATATTAACGTTGGAATGATACTCGATAACATAGTTCAAACTATTTCAGCCAAATACATGGAATCGTTGCCGATGTATATGTTGAAAACACTAGAAAGGCCAACATTTGCTTGAGAGCAAATGCAGCATATTTCAGCCATCTCCCTCCCCATGCAACAACAGACTATTCCAAAATCACCCATGTGCAAGAATCAAACACTTTTGTTTAAAAGTCACTTCCACTAATGACACTTAAGTACACCCAAAAATGAATCTTACAAAATTCCTATTGCAAGAATGGACTCTTCCAGTGCACCCCATGTGAATTTGCACAATAGACCAGTCCAGAAATACTCTCACTGAAAACATGGTCAAGGTTGAACTAAGCAAAAAAGGCATGAAAAGGTAAAATAGACCAGTCCAAAAACACTTCCACTAAAAATAGAATATTGAATTATCACCTTTCTAAAACTAAATTTGAAAACATCCCCATGCAAGAATGGACTCTTTTTGCGATGCCCCTATGTAAAGTGGTGCAGTCCAAAAATACATCCGCTAAAATTGGACTTGGACGGAATCACCAAAGTCCCAAAAATGGATTTTAAAAATCCCCCCATGTAAGGATCGACTCTTCCAGCACAACCTATGTTAAATTGCAAAGTTGACCAGTCAAAAAATAACCACACTGAAACACTTTGACATATCAAAACACCAAAGTCCATAAACAAATTTTTACAAAATGCCCCCCTCCATGCAAGAATGGACTCTTCCAGTACACCCAATGTAAAATTGCAAAATAGTCCAGTTCAAAAATACTCCCATTGAGAGACATTATATAATCAACAGTCCAAAGATGAATTAAAAAAAATATGTACCCCCTCCGTGCCAGAATGGACTCATCCAGATAACACCGGGCTCACTGATTGCCTGCCAATCCCCTTCGGGATGTTGACTCAGGCTACGTGATTGGTTGCCTCTTTAATCAAGTTACTAGTATATATAGACATGTGCACATGCTGTCTTCAGGTGGGAGAGGTCAACGACCTTGAGGTTGTTGACCCTCTGGCCAGTGGAGAATTACTAAAAAAGTACCAAAATATATCATTTTGAAGTGGTTCATGCCAGAAATTATAAATGGGTCATTTGAATGAATATCTAGTGCACCTATTTACCAAAATGTAGGTCATTTGGTTACAAGACCAGGGAACAGGAGCCAAAAGCGTACGTTTTTGGTCAAACAATGGCCAAAAAATTCCAAAATTAAGCATTTTGTTGTACCGTATGCCAAAGGTGTCAATGAATTCATGTGCGCATATGTAGACGGGACTCCTCTACCAAATTTCAGGTCATTTGGTTGTAAAATGGGGGTATAGGAGCCAAAAAATGTCATTTCTGGGGCAAAAAATGGCAAAAAATGCCAAAATTAAGCATTTTGCTGTACCATATGCCAAAATTGTTTTTTGAATTTTGTGGGCATATGATCAAGGCACCTCTGTACCAAATTTTAGGTCATTCGGCTGTAACACCAGGGAACAGTGGGGCAAAATGTACATAAAAATTGCAAAAAACATGAATAAAATCATTTTAAAGGAAGATATGAAAAAAATGAGAAAAACACCTGGGTATTGACCCACTCTACCCTTGTGCCAAATTTCAAGTCATTCGGTCCAGGAACGACGGAGTTGAATCAATTTGAAGATTTGACAGGAGAAAGAAAGAAACATTACGAATACAATATATTTCACCATACCTATGGTATGGCTGAAATATAAATATGCACATCGCAGTGAATGATATAAATAATATGAGGATTTCTTTGGTTCTTATTCTTTTAAGCATTACGTTGTATAAGGGAAGGATGCAATACGAACAAACATTTGTATAAACTCACCTAGCGTGAGAATACTGGAGCCGTCAGTGTGGATGATGTCCACGAACGTTGCATCACCAGGGTCTATCCTCACCAGCGGGTCCGTGTGCTCAAAGTAAGGCTCCGCGGGATCCAAACCTAGTGGGAATTTAGTTTAACAAGTAGATGACTAAAGGATGTAAACAACAGTGTGCGAAAATTGTCCACGGAAGCATAGTTTACCGGTTCACAACTCAAACTAGCTACATCGTTTTGTGCCCGACCAACTTATGCTTTAGTCACATATTTTGCACCGTGCCCATAGAGAAGGTTTATAATTGTAAATATGTTTATTGCAAATTCTTGCCCGAGGGCTAATTGCAGGCACAAACAACATGTAAAATAAGGAAAATACAAAGGTGCTAGGAACTACATTCTATGACTATATGCTATGCTTGTGTACATTATACTGGTTTTGTTGGGTTAGACCTCTTCTCTTTATGCAGTGGAAGACGAATTTACCCACATCTTTTATAATGTGCGGGTTCTTTGATTTTAATAGTAGGGTTGATTTTTTATTGTCAGGAATAGTTGGAAAGTAAGCGTGTATTTTGGATACACTCATAGATAGTTGGTTTCTTATATCATCATAAAAATAACAATTAGTGATAAAATGACTTTCGTCTTCCACAGCATTTGAGGGGCAATATTTACAGATCCTCTCAGACACCGACAGGGCCCCGTAGCTTCAAAGTTGTCCCGGTGGGTAATTCTCGGTGTGCTCACGACTAGCTTAGGCCTACGTTACAAAGTTTATGCCAATAAAGATGCACTAGACATGCTGTTGAATTTTTGTTCGTTTTCTGTTTTTTGTTGTCTTTGATATCGTAGTTTTCGTTCCCCAAAACTGCCCGCCCGGGCCCCTTTGTGGAAAGTTGCCTTGCGGAGTTTATCTGGTCTCGCCAAAAAGTAACACAAAAACAGTCGTTGAACTTTCAGGCAGAATCCCGTTTCCAATTGTGACAAAACCATAAGTAACTAACTAGCCAAGAAGTTTTAACTTTCACGGATTTCCTATTCATTCATTTCCGTTTGCAATGTTGGAAAAGACCTGAAATTGTACATAGAATATTTCACAGAAGTATGTGTTACATGAAGTTACCTGAGATCCTACCGAGACTGCCCAGTCCATGCCCCACGTACCCCGCGGTATGGGCGCCCAGACTGTGTCCGATTATGTGCATCTGTGTCCAGTCCGCCCCGGTCTGCAGATCATAGGAAAATTATTCCTTTTTTTTATTGATTCAGGCAACATGTTTTCATTCATTGAAGTTATCGCCGACATAACATTCGTTTGTTCGTATTCAAGATGTTTCGGACTAAAATGATATTTTACATTGCTTTCTGCTTTTTAAACTATTTGGCATGAGATAGAATAGAATGAAATGAAATGAAATAGAGCAGAATAGAATAGAATGGAATGGAATGGAATGGAATAGAAGAGAAGATAACAGAATGTTACCCTGTTGTTGAGGTAGCGGATGAGTCTCTCCGTCTCGGCGGCCACGACCCGTGTGTTAGCGGCCGCCTGTGTGTATGGAGGGGTGGCTCCGTTCTTCCAGTCGACAACGATCACGTTATAGTCGCCCTGAAAAGCAAGAAGGTAACGTCAAAATTTGCCTTCCTTGCAAATGTCTCTGGCAGGGATCATCAATGTAAACTAGCAACAGATTATGTGTCTTTTTGCCGATATCGATGCAAGTGCGGGCATTACTGATGTTCGCCTGCACTAGTCCTGCCCTGCGCACATTGTTTTAAACATACATACATATTCATACTTGATTTCAACAAGTTGAAGCATTCAGAAAGTTAACATTGTCTTATTTAGATTATTTATGGCATACACACTGATGCATGTATGTTAATCCCGAAGTAATTGCTACTGAAACATAAACAGTAACATATTTCAATATATATGATGTAAATTATAGATCTTAGAAATATAGATCACTACAACATTGCCAGATAAATTTTTCAACTTACATATACTGACTCAAAAACGGCCTTTCCAAATCTTACCATCGTTATTTTTTCCTCACCTCCTTCAGAAGTTCGTCTGTCAAGTTGTAGATCCACGCTTTGTTCCCATCATTCCGAAATCCGTGTATGATGATTTTCGTCTTTCTCCCTCCGTCAAAGGTGGAATTTTCCAGAAGATCGTCCCTTCCGGCCTGCAGTGTCTGTCTCTCCCCTGCTGTCGAGTTATCTCTGGTGAAGAGTCCGAAAGATGTACCCACGTCCGTTGGACTTTGTGGCAGGAGCGACAGGGGGCGCTGTACACTAAAGAAAGGCGGAGTATTGGAGAAGCAGCCAAGGTCGTCGTAACATACCTCAAGGACACCTGAAAAATGTCAAAATGTCAGTTAATTTACGTTTACAGACAATAAGCTACGGATTTTTTTACTAGATACCCTACTTGATATCGTCGCTAATGTGAGTCATAGTTTAACATTACCTTGAGCGGCCACAGTTGCAGTCGATACCATAGTTATCAGCACCGTCCACTTCCAGAACCCGGATGTACACGGACCCGTCATGGTGACGGCGTACACAACCTAAGTACAAACAAGTAAAGCAACTAATTAGTTACTTAAGCAACTTAGTCAGTGGCACTTGTTTTAAACAAGGCGTTATACCCTAACTATGGAGTGATATGTAAAGGAGCTGAAGACAATTTAAGTAGTGCAGTGGGAAAAGAATGTATGAAAAGGCCATTGACAAACAAAGTTCATGTACATAAGTCGATCATAGCTACCATTTTTGAGTACAGGATATGATGTTTTATTTGCATTGTTGGAAGGGCCGGATCCCAAGTGTTGGAATGTTCGATACGGAAACCACCTTTCCTGTCTACGGTGGAATTGTGCATTCTCTCATATAACTGTTTGTTTCTATGTACAACTTGACACTAAGGGCCCTACCTGAACACTATCACTGATAGTAAAAAATAAAGATACTAGTGTGGACTAGTACAAAATATGACCTACTACAGCACATCCATTTCAAAATAACTCAGCATTTATACTATACATTTTAATAGACGACACCTTGGATTACAACTGATGAAAAATTGAGTAAGGAACAAAAATCACCTTGGTGTTTTTAGCAGCTCAAATGCAGCGAAATCTAAATCTGAGCACAAGTGCATGAATATATCTTAGCGCTCTATGATTTTGCATCGTTAAATTGACCAACCACGAGAATTTATCAGTCTCAATTAATTAGAGAAAACGATCAGAAAATAAATAACGTACATCTTATTTGCCAAACCGGCCCTTGCTAATATATGTACTCAGCAAATGAATTTGTTAATGATCTCATCAAAAGGTACACATTACCATTTCTCACAAGTTCCACTAGATGACATAATATAAAACGGATCAAAACACTTCACAGTCTAAAACGTGACCTTTTGACCCGTGTTTTACGCTGCCGCCATATTGTTATGTACCCGATTAACCACAACAGTGTCGTACCCTGAAATCTTAAACTTTAGCTATACCAAAAAGGGTTAAAACCGTGTAAATTTTAAAATATTTCGCGCTACTCAAGAGAAACAGCTAAAAAATATACAAATAGGCTAAGCAACGGTTCAACTTGGAATAGGTTTCAAGACTTTTTGAGTAAGTTCAGAGGTTACTCTCCAAGCAGAGGTTAGGCTCTGGCTATTTTTAACGCTTTTTTAGTCGTTTTCATCGGGCTTTCTATTTTGTATTTTCTCTTGCTGTGACCGGCCACAAAATAGAAAGCCCGATAAAAACGACTAAAAAAGCGTTAAAAAACAGCCGGAGCCTAACCTCTGCTTGGAGAGTACAGAAGTTTGAATTGTTCCCTAAATATGACTTTTTTTTCTATTTCTAGCTTAAGAAAGGATTCCAAACGCGTCAGGTATTACAAGACAGAATGAAATGCATGTGGTACTTACAAGTATGTTTTGTTGTTGACGCAGTCGGCTCTGTCACATAGGTGGCTACTCTCCAACTGTACAGACGAGCTTGGTGTTTAGCATATCAACGTATCAACACACATATATATAGCAGCCTATTGATAGCGCAAACGTCACCCAATCGTCTATTGTAGTAATAATTTGTCCAATCACAACCGTCAGATTCAGAAATATATCGTTACACCCACTGATCACGCCACACCACGGCTTTGTCACACCACCGCTCATTATTAACGAAAGGAATTGACTGTTTTGACGGGCTTCATATTGATGGTGTCCGGACCCTTCCGGGGTCCGGACCCGATATTTATTAAATTTAGACAGGAGGAGGGCAAGTTACCCTAGGTCCCAAAAAAATAGGAGTTCAAGGACCCTCTATGAATACACATACGCACACAGATATACACTTACGCACACACACACACACACACACACACACACACACACACACACACAAAGACACACGCACACACATACAGACACAAGCATAGACACACACAGGGACAGAGAAAGAGATACGCACACACTCATACACACACACAAACACACACACACACTTACAGACACACACACACACACAAACATACACTTACACACACACACACACACGCACACACACAAACGCACACGCACACACACGAACACACATACCCAAAGACATACGCACACACAACAAACAAACAAACACTGCATCCAGTGACCATTCACAAACACTGGTATAACACAAGGGGTAACACTGCGTGCCATTATAGTCGCATCTCTAACATCTATTATCATAATACCGGTACGTTTACGACGATTTCTCTAGCCATACTGATTTGACAAATTGTCAACGCATCATTTTCTCCAGTTACATGTTGCTGTTATAGCTTACCCTTGTCACTTCTTCTGTGTAACTTTTCTGCCACTCTTGTTTTGCTAAAAGCGTAATATCGTAATTGTAACACGCCGCGGAATTACACGGCGAACGGGCGCGTGGTTGGGAGGGGGTACAAAATACCGGCCGGAAGAAACTCGGCACAATTAACTGTCGCTATGTACCTTAGTTTATACATCCTCCATGTTCCTTCATTTTCTGTTAGTAAATGCATAAAACATAAACCTGCATGAGCATGCAAAATGTCATGAGAAAACGGACGTATACTGTCAAGAATTTTCATTTAACTTTTGTCTGTCACAACCGCTGTGACGTAACACTTTACTGCTAGCGTAGATATAAAAAATGGCGGGAAAATGGCTGCGTACGTTCAATTTTGCCCATTCAGTCGTAGATCCGGGCTATTATGCAACGGTTCTTCACACTTTTACATGAGTTGTAGGTCACCAACAGAAATCCAAGATTGCTGTTGAATCATGTTCGTCTTGTGCCGTGAGCATGTGTAATTATGATCTACAAATCTGGCAATGAATGTTACGGTGTGTTCGTCCCACGACGAGCTGCCTGTCCCGATAAAGATACTGAAAACTTTTCGCCTTGTTGTCTTCGAATGCATTGTAATCGATGCTTTGTAAGTGATGCATTGGACACCTGGATGTCTGAACTGTGCATACCTCAGAAATAACTATTGTTGCATGTGTAGATCTCTTTAAATTGCATTATTTTTTATCGGCCGGTATAAGTCTTATGGCCGGTATTATGCCAATGCACGTTACATCAAATGAGCTTTTGTCAACGTACTTTACCTAAGTGCTGTTCTCATTCAAAACTCAAGTCTCCTTTACAAGGAAGGTTATTTATGCCCCTTCCCACAAAACAAGGAAAATCACTGTAGTAAGCTCGAGGCGGAGATAACACATTAAGGTAGTGGTGACTGACAGAACAAGCATTAAAATACTTTCAAACAAAGGAGAACATTTCAAAAAGCCGAGATCTTCGGCTGTCGTAACAAGAAAAAAACTATTATGACAAGTCATGATATAGAGTGAAGTTCAGTTCAGTGAAAGAGTTAAAGAAGTCTTTTCAAATCTACAAAGGGACGGTGATTTGATTTTACGTCTCATTATGTGCCATGTGGCTTCGTGATAGACAATACCTTTCAACTTTCAATTCAAGCTCACTGACTCAGAAACAATGTCTAATTACCGGTGTCAAGGGTTAACCATTCTCAGCTGCCATTTGTGTATGAACGATTTAGTGGACTTTTTTGACGTTTTATGACGCTTTGGATCCTAAATATTTTAATATCATTCGTAATACGTCTGCATTGTTTCAAGCTCTTGATACTTCTTCTCACTAATTAACTTAATAACATACTATGAATATTTTGGGCACTAATTACAAGCAATGGCCTCTAGGATGCACCTGGAGGGACCGTCTCAAAATATCTTTTATTTTCTAAAATGTATTTATTTCGCTTGCCAATTCTTTTCTTAACATATTGATGACAGCTATGTTGACACCACAAGTACATAGACGTTTCTATAATACTCTCGTAACTAATAAAAAAATTCAATTCCAACATATAATTTCATTGTCTATACCATTACATACGCATTACGATAAGAACACACAGTGAACTTTATCCGTGTGATATCTATCCCCAACCTTGTTACAAGTGGCTTGAAACCTCCCATTGTTATCCATGACAACAGATAGCCGAAGGCTTGATAGATGTCCGTCTATTTTGGTGACACTCCTCTAGGCTATTCATGATTACCGGACCAAGTGTTACCAGCGTACGTCACTTGTTTCAGGTGGAAGATTGCGCAACATTAGAGTCAAACAGCAAAACGTGCGTTCGTTGTAATCTCCAACCAGATCCACGGTGCGTAATGTAACGTTATAGTATCAAGCTTACCGTTTGACTCCCTTAGCCGGCTATACTCCCTGGCCAGCTTTGATACTATCTTATCTTATGGCACCGTAGGATCTGCTTGGAGATTACGTTCGTTGACCTTAACAGAACTGTGACTAAATCTAAACTATTAAACCACAAATGCGGTTAGATTAATCATTAGTAAGATAACATTGTATATAATGGACAATTGCTCACAGACCACTTCACAAAAATATACGTGTTAGTTAGAAACATGGAAAGGGTCAAGGTCGAAGAACACAGTACATGTATCTGTGTACATTATTATGGTAGTTCAGGACTACAGTAGTAGTATGACACAACACGGTTACTATAGGGCATCTATGCCTTTAATAGAGAAATAAGTCAATATTAATACTACATATGAATTGGATCATGATTTTTTTTGGTCTGCGTCAACTTGTGCCCTATTATCCTTACCCAAACTACTGTGTGTTGACTGCAGTTCACATGCCATTCGCTAAGTGTCATACAAAAAACATGTACATGGCGTCCAAAGAGAACGAGCCGGCAACATTTACATCACATTCATGTTGTTGATTGTACCCTAAAAACTCAAACACGCCTTTCTTGTGCATTTTTTTTTGCCTGTGGATTTTAATGGACAAAAACCTACATTCAGTTACATTAATTAGTATTCAGGTGAGGGGGGTAGCATATCTTTGGCGTCGGCATTGAAATATCCCAGCCGCTTTAAGCTTGTTTTTCAATGTACAAAATTACTTGAAAACGAAAGTCTCTGTTTATTACACCCAAGTCTTCTCAATATTCATGTTAGGGTGATCTGGACCGCGTTTTTTTTAATATAAAACAAACTCTTTTTTTTCTGTGCCACACTTTAAATTTTGAATATTTGATATGATATCCAAACCGACCAGCCACAGACTGGGTTGCAAAAGAGGGCTTCAAACACCTTAGGTTTGGTACGTGGATCTTTCCAAAGTTGTAAATTGTACGGCTTTATTCAAGTATACTCTAAATGTGTGCATAAATTCAATATCAAGAAATCTCAAAGCTATACATGCACAAAGCACATGTTAGATGACGATTGCGACAGTCTTAGAACATGAGTATTTCTCAGCGATCTTCAAAGTCAATAGTAGTTACCTTTGCCCAAATGGCAATGTTATGTTTAAGGCTTGTACGTCTGTCTGTCTGTCTGTCTGTGTGTGAACAGCATAGCTCAAGAAACCTTGGATGGATCCTAATGATATTTGGTAGGTCTGTATGGGTCGGAAAAATAAGGGTCAAGTTCGAAACGGGACCCCTAGCTGTTTTCGAAGGTACTGCAGCGGAACATCCATTTTTTTTAAATATCTCGTGTTCTGGAATGCTGTGTTCGTCATTTTTGGGTGGTAGATAGCCATTGGGGCAGAATGCAAGTGCTGTGAGTTTGCCCCCCTAGCGGCTTTTTTGGAACTGGAGGCGCCGGTTACCTTTCAAACTTTGGACAAGAATAACTTTTAATATGGTTTTTGGTAATGTTTTGTTTATAAAGAAGTGCTTTACAGCCACATCCAACCACAAGTATTATTATAATTCAAAACAATCCCATTCACTTTGCATATTTCCAACCCACTCTGTCCTCGGTAACCATTTTTTCTCAGTCGCTTGATCTAGTGGTTGGTGAATACAGGTTTGACTGTAACAAAAGACGTCAAAACTGCAGATTATCATGTGCACAACAGTGCCTAATGGTAAAGAAAAGGGTCGTTTTTGTCTTTCTGAATTTAGTTATTATGTTTCCTCGTTAGATTTACTGAATGATTGGCATAAATCCGACTCCAAATGCTGTTATCGACTAATAAAATGCATTGACTGCAGTTCACATGATCTTCGCTGAGCGCCACAAAAAAGGCTTAAGTAGAGAGCAAGTCGGCAACATTTAGTTCATCACCACAATTTTTAGTGATTCTACATTGTCAAGTATAATTTTCTTGTTCCCCCTCCAATAAACGTTTAAGTATTGGTACAGCTTCAGAGACTTAACGATGTAATTCCCTATAGGCGGGGTAGGGGGCGTCGTGCCATCTGTTGCGGCAGTAATCAAACTTGACTGATTGTTCTCTTTGATGCAGGTAAATACTTCTTTAAGAAGGCTCTATTTAACATGTACGTGCCCTGCTTACAATCTAAGACTCCAAAGAAATCCTAACATTGTAGAGAAATAAATCTACCGATCTAGAAAGTATGATGAGAAAGTAAGACAACGCTGGAATTTTCTGTGACCTCACTTTTTATTCCCCACCCTATGAAGTATTATATGCGTAATAATAACGTATAAATGTGTGTGTGTTTGTGTGTGTGTGTGTATGTGTGTGTGTGTGTGTGTGTGTGTGTGTGTGTGTGCATGTGTGTGTGTGTGTGTGAGTGTGTGTGTGTGTGTGTGTGCATGTGTGTGTGAGTGTGTGTGTGTGAGTGTGTGTGTGTGTGTGCATGTGTGTGTGAGTGTGTGTGAGTGTGTGTGTGTGTGTGTGTGCTTGTAGGTGTTGTCATCGCAGTATACACCAAGTTATTGATTTGTTTTTCTATTTTAGACGATGTTGATTCGGTTACATATGAATCAAACTCTTAAAGCGATTAATGATTTGGTGTCAGCGTTGGTGAA
Source organism: Branchiostoma floridae (assembly GCF_000003815.2). Lineage (NCBI taxonomy): Eukaryota > Metazoa > Chordata > Leptocardii > Amphioxiformes > Branchiostomatidae > Branchiostoma > Branchiostoma floridae. The sequence continues at coordinate 260,678 of NW_023365775.1, forward strand.
ATTTTGTCTTCTGAATGTGAGTGGTCTGAAAAGGTGACTTCATACAGAGGTATGATATGCCAAACTAAATATTCTTCGCATTTTCCTTTCTATCTCTTTCATCGAATTAAGGTAAAATATAATTGTCAAACAATTATGCAAGATAGATGTTTCCACATTAAGTGAAATATCTACAAATGCAGGCACAACTTATAGTTTGTTTAGGTGTGGCGGATACAACTTAAACTTTGTAACTAAAATCGTCACCTACATTGTTATTAAGGGTCAGACAAGTTAGCTTCTTCAACCAAATATCTCTGATTTACAACAAAGACGATTATATGAACGGATTTCAAGCCCTCGCACTAATTTTAATTTTTTATTACAATCATGAGTATTGATCTAAGCTCATCCTCAAGGATATGTAATACTTAACATGCATTCTATAGGCAATCTGATCTAAAACCATAGACTTTTACAGCAATTTGGAAGGATTATGTAAACAAGGCAAACTTCACCCTCTAATACACTGAACGATATTTTCCATATACTATTAGCATTCCAACCCCTTTGTTCTCCCAGATACTACGGCACGTCCTTTTTAGTTTAACCCTAAAGACTAAATGGTTTATAGCACTATATACAATTTTCGATTATACACTAGATGCAGAAAAGGTTAGCCTTGTAGTATGTGTTTGGTAAATAGTCGTTGCCATACATTGTAAAATTGCATTTATTCATGTCCTACCGAACCGAAAGGGGAGGCGGTAAGATTTAATAGGGCAGAGACAGACTTTGTAATAATCTTATAATGATTTTGTTTTAAGCTTAGATGCATATTAAAGCCGACACATTGCGTAAAGGGCATTTTCTTTAAGATCACACCAGCATATTGCTTACTCAATACATTACCCTTGTCACAGTACGCTGGTGCTGATTATGAAGAAAGTGTTCTTTGAACGGTAGAAATTGTTGATGCCTGTGTTATTCTTCGGCGACCGGGAATCAGGCTGAATTAAGCTGCAAAAGAAATGATAATTAGTTGAAACCAAAGAAACAAAGGCATATAAATACAATAAGGTGTTAATAAGTTCATTATGACAGCTGCAAACGGCAATTATATTGCATTTGTGCTATACTGACACATGCCAAGTTCTACCTTGATGGTTCTTTCGATTAATAAAGGACCATGTCACACTCATCCTACATTCAAAACCTTTGGTCATTCTTAAGAAATCCTTGCACTTAAATTTAACTGTATTGTTATCAGCAGTGTTGTAAAGACTCAAGATGGCATTATTGTATTGTCGCAGTTAAAAGTTGAGTTCAAAACAAAAAATACAAACTTTAAGGTCCATCAAAAAGTAGTGACTTTGATTTTAATAGTATCATTTGTCACCAAATGAGATGACATTTGGCACAAAGGTTACAGGATATATAACTTCTTTAGATTGAGATATTTAAATTGCTATTTGGATGTTTATGAGCGACTAAGTTGATCTCAACCCCGAAAGTCTGTCAGAAGATATTAAGTTCTACTACATTTGATCAATTTACAATTATTACTGTAGGATGCTTAATTTAGGATAAATATATCTATGGGCTGCATATCAGTTCTGATCCCTGAAACCCCCAATAGTTCCTCTTGTACAGCTGTTCAGATGAAGTGAGGTAAGGGAATTATAGGCATTTGAACTCCTAGCCAAATACGTTTTTCATACGTTGCTCCACTACAGCGACGAAAAAAAAGAAAACTAGGTTGTATTTCAAAATTTAAAAAAGCATATACTTGTAGAGATAAGTATTTTGATATATGTCCAGTTTTACATACAATAGCTAAAATGTAGCTCTTTTAATTTGCACGTTAATTGCGATACTCTTTGTCCCCGACAGACTTTCAAAGGTGTAGTCAATTTGAAATAAGTTAGTTATGATAATCTGGAAAACAAATTTAAATATTTACCTTCACATTCGTGCTTAATTTATCTCGATTCATGATAAAAAATGAGCGTGTTCTTAAATCAACGGCATTATTTTTCGAATGACCCTCGTGCAAAATCTTTGTCGAACTGTCACTGCCTGCTTTCGAAACGTACGACGTCGATGTCCTACGCCAAATATGACAAATACGACAAATATGAAGTTCAGGAATACTCACGTATTTCACAAATGAAGCGGGAACGTTTCTTGCAGTTGACAAGAACCCACTTCTTGCGCACGCGGTGGATGAGAACGCAGTCCCTTTTCTTGTGACGCTTCGGTGGGCTGCGCTTGTTCCAGTTGCTGTAGTCGTTGGCGACGTCGAAATCCGTACCGTCGCTCCACTTGAAATTTTTCTCGTCACGGTCGTCTAGTCCAATCCAAAAGTTCCTATGTGATGGAAAAGAATAAAAAGAATTAGTTACTCCTTTTCAAGAGGTAGAAAGAAAGGTAGAAGCCATATACATCAAGGCACTCCAGCCATCAATGAACAGAGTCGACGTCGGTGGGCGTTATAAACTTCAAAGCACGTTTAACTGATATTGCTGAAGTATCCGCAAGATAACGTTCTAATATTAATATCACATGTATGTAACTCGTGAGAGTTCACGTTCCGCAAATATTGGTCATTATTGACCACGAAGAAGAAGACGACAGTGAAGATTTGATCCGTGTACATATTTGCGTTGGAAGAAAGTTAGGCATTGTACCGTGACTATTTTTTATTTATCAATAAGAAATTGTTTGTTTTTTTTGGAAATTTGAAGTTAATTTGGAAATTTCTACAGGAATTCACCGAAGAAGATGTTATGCAAGATCAAATAACTCCCATGCTTTTGGCGTAATATATTAGGCATGGCGTTCACTCTCTTAGATATTAAAAACAAACCTTCGTGGCAGGGTATTAGTATAGAGATTCTCAAGCCACTGTTGTTTGGCAGAGTCCTTGATCATCACAAGTCTGGCTTTGCGACTGTTGCAGAAGGTTTCGGCATCCGTGAAGCTTGTCCTGGTCATGGAGTACCAATGGCAATGGCCGTTGTAGACAGCGAACGTGTCCGTCGGGAAGATGGGGTTTTGGAGATGACAACCTAAAAACATCAGTAAACGACTTTTTGATATTAGTTAACGTTGCAGAATATCTCGGCAGTCGTGAAGTTAGCGGTGGTCATGGAGTACAAATGGCAACGGGCGTTGTAGAAAGCAATTGTGTTCATTGGAAAGTTTTGATATTCGTAAAAGGAAACTTCTGCATCTGCCTCATAAGGGGCAAAGTAGGGGCTAGGGGCAAAGTGGTTGGGGGGGGGGGGGTAGAATGACCACTGCAAAGTTTGATACAACCACATCGGGAAGGACCCCTACTCTTTTCGATAGGTGTCATGGGTTCTATGACACGCTCTACGTATGCCTCTCCCCGACAACACACGGATTGGCAAAGCAGCCATCGATGATGTCTTTGAAGGAAATGTACTCATGGCGTCCTTGGGCATACTGAAAACTGACTAAAAGTACAACAGTAACTGTGCATGTACAACGATATAACTTAAGTGTTACCTGGACAAGACGCTCCCGTGTCGCAGAGACGTGTTTCCTGCGTTTGTCCGACGCAGTCTGCCCCACCGTTCGCTGGTGCAGGATTGTTGCAGGTTCTGTCCCGAGTCTCCGTCCCGACTCCACACGTCACACTACAACCAGACCAGGCGGCCCAGCTGGACCAATCACCATCAACTACAGGAAACAAATATCGATTCAACTATATCCCGCAACAAAATAACATCCGAAAATAATTTCATCAGGTTGGTAGAATTTTCTCTTACACAACCAGTTTATCTCACCTGCTGACGTTTCGATGTCTGCCAGACATCTTCGTCAGAGCTTCTAACTGGAGTTCTGCTTCTCGCCGATGTGGCGCTTTTGCGGCGAGAACACTATCCCAAACGTGGCTAAGCTTGTACCCCCCCCCCCCCACCTACATCGGCTACATATAGCGGTGAGAAGCAGAACTCCAGTTAGAAGCTCTGAGGAAGATGTCTGGCAGACATCGAAACGTCGGCAGGTGAGATAAACTGGCTGTGTAAGAGAAAATCGTTATGTCCAACAAAAAATAAATAAAAACGCCCCTCGGGAACGTAAACTTGTCCGTTGCCATGGTAATGGAAGAAAGGTTGACGGCAAAATCACCGATTTGCATGTAGAGGACTGTATTGCTCTATTTTCATTCACAGTTCACTTAAGAGATGTATCTTGAACGAGATATCTTAGTGTTACCTGGACAAGACACCCCAGTGTCACAGTTTCGTGTCCCTTCTGCTAGTCCGACGCAGTCTGCCCCACCGTTCGCTGGTGCAGGGTTGGTGCAGGTTCTGACCCGAGTCTCCGTCCCAACTCCACACGTCACACTACAGGCAGGCCATGGGCCCCAACTGGACCAATCGCCATCAACTACAGGAAACAAATATCGATTCAACTATATCCTGCAAAGTACGATACAACAAAAATAACAATAGAAAAACCCCTCGGGAACGTACACTTGTCCAAGGTACACGGCAAAAGCACATCAAGTAATGTACTGCTTTGTTTTCATTCACACTTCTCGTAAGAGATGTGCCTTGAAAATGGCGGAATGTTACTTTTTGGTAGAAGAACACAGTATTTTTTTGGTAGAAGAACGATCAATGATGTAGGCGTAAAAATGTAGTGCGGCCGAAATCTGGGAGCGTCTGAAAACACTGTAACGTGAAAGATGGCAGGACATGAGCTTTGCTCTATGGCAGTATAACGAGACGACTTTCAGATCGTACGTATAAGATCGTGGTGTTTGCCCATTCCGTGCATCAATGTGCGTGACCTTTACAGCTGACTCCCTCTTCGAGTCGGCTGCAATTCCACATGGCTCAAAAAGGCCTTGGGGGGGAGGGGGGAGTTGATTTGGTCAGTTATACCCTGGACTTTAACATACTAGTTTGTCGTACCTGAAAAATGAACTCTACTATGATTTTATCAGCGTCAACAGTGGCTCTTGGGAAACATCTGGGAGATTACTTTCTTTTTTTACTTCTGGCGGTGATAATTTGATACAAAACATGTGCTACAAATGTTGTTACAAACATGTCAATCATTGAGGCGACACTGCGTATAATTGCACATACCTATAGTTATCTGACAGATGAATCCCCTGGTGTCGCTACACTGTATATCATTCCAGATGTGCGCGGTACCAACAACTATGACGCAGTCTTCGTCACCACCTTCATCGTTCGGTTCACCGGGGTTCCAGTTGTTATAGCCGGTTGATGCCAGGGTTTGGCCGTCTTCAAACACCCATTGACCTTCGTCGTTGCGGTCAGTCAACCCGATCCAGCGTACATCGGTTGTTCCTCCCAGCTCGTTGATGAAAGTGTTGGTCGCGCTGTCCTTCGGCATGGCCAACAGGCCCCAGTCTTCCGCACACGTCTGTCTGGCCTCATCGTACGTCTTCTGCTCAGCAAAGTCCTTGTAGCAACCCGTGTTAAACCTGACATAGCCTGCTGGACACGCTGTAGAAAAAAAATAAAACGACAGTAGATGGCTTGATGACAGATGTATATACCATACACCAACTGCCTTCAAGTATACAAATACGACTTATCTAACCACGTTACATCCACTAACATCATAATATTTGTTTGATTTACAAAGGCTCGATACAAAGTTAACACGACTGTCGGCAGTGGAAAGAAAAAAAAAATAGAATTACAAATTCCTAGAATAAGAATTTTATGACCTGTACTGGAACTCATGGCAGTGTACACATCGTAGGCAGTGAGATGCGTGAAATTGTGTTTGGGACATTTGTCGAATGGGTAAACAATAGAATACTTGCGATGCGTTCGCTTCAGGCTTAAAACCTTCGGACATTTTTTTTTCTCTTTGTTCAATATGTTCTAGTTAAGAATTGTGAGTGGCGGATTCCTAATCTTTGAGTTCCACTACGGGTGTAGTGTAAAGGCCAGAGCTTTTACAATTCCATCAAGACTAATTGGCTTTTTTACATTGGAGTCTGTGGGTGATATTTTGACACAGGAAATGGACAACATGTACAAACCAACTATTATAGAAAACGTATCACTAGAAATCGTCAATATGTAAACATGGCACATACCTAACTGACAAACGAATCCCATAGGCCTTTCACACGGTACATCATACCAGTCGTGACCTGTATCAATAACTTCGACGCAGTCTTCGTTACCAGCGTTGTTCGGCTCACCGGAGCGCCAGTTGTTGTAGCCGGCTGATGCCAGGGTTTGGCCGTCGGCAAATACCCATTGACCTTCGGAGTTGGCGTCAGTCAAACCAATCCAACGTGGACCGGATGTTCCTCCCAGCTCGTGGATGAAAGTGTTGGTCGCGTTGTCTTTCGGCATGGCCAGCAGTCCCCCGTCTGTTTCGCAAGTCTGTCTGGCTTCCTCATACGTTATCTCCTCGGCAAAGTCCTTGTAGCAAACTCCATGAAAACTTGTGTAGCCTGGTGCATGACACACAAGTTCTGTACAAACAATTAACGATTTTAGGTGACCGAAGACAGGTTTTCTTCATCACCAACAAATTAAAATTTTGAGCTGTTGCAATTATAATAATAATTCTATAGTCCTTCAGGCGTCACTTATGGCAAAGTTGATTTGAATTTCAAATAGATATATTCTTGAATTGGGGAAAGAATATGCCATATGTGAGATAGTCGTGCTGAATGGGACGAAAAGGGTTCATAGCGCAACATCTCACTCGTATTTTGTTTTCAAACAAGTCGTATAGCCTGATGTTACAATTATGAACTTCTGTGACCGCTGTATCACTGATATTGCATTCAGTGTTAACGCTGGTTCATTTGATTCACAGCTGGTGTCTTTAGATCTAGGTCAAAAGGTCAACATAATACAGCTGGAATTATTGGGCTATTGGAAAACAAGACTGGTTTCATGAAGATAGCTTAAGTGAATCTGATGATAGACGAAGGGAGATGCTAACTATGTAAAAAAAGAGCTAATTTGCATAATTGATGAAATCCGATGCATTCTTTGATAGTACAGGTTGCACTATGTGTCATCTGTCACTGAGAAAGAAAGGTATATCGATAAATATCAATTATGCAAATAAGAACATCATTTGAATGATAAATGAGAAGAAACTTTAATACTATGTTGGTAATCGATAGGAATTTTTACCATCGCCAAAAACAGTTTACGGTATGTCTTTGGTTGTGCCATGGTGGAGTGGCTACAGTGTGGTTATGTATGTACATGTATGTCATCAGAATTTATAAAAAAGCTAAGTGAGACCTTAGACTTACAGTCCCGAATAAAGACACTATCCATAACACGTCTTGATTATTTGGCGAAGGTATGTTTTGGTGATTAATTATCTTTTGCATGATTAATTTGGACATCTATATTTGCAGGAGGACTCGAATGAATGTAAAATATGTGGTTTATGGCAAGTGGAACCCTAACAGATATCAATAATGCTTAAACGTTCCTAATTTGCATAATTGTTGCAAAAATACCATCCATAACTAGCAGATGATTGAAATGTCAAAAGTTTAACTAGTTAAAGTCCGTTAAAGGTGCATTTTGTTTAGCATTGATGTTGATGTGGAAGTCATTTCCACAATCAGATTATGCCATGGAGATAAAATGTGTCCGAATCCCTAATGGCGAAGGAAACAACGCACCCGTGTAAGAGAACTCGAACCCCCGACCCGCAATGCTGCCGTCAGAGGTAAACCTCACGAACATCTGGTTAGATGTGCTGGTGATGGGGTTGACTGACGACAACTGTCCGGTTAAGCTGGGAATCAAAATAAAGGATTATTGTTTCTGTTTGTGTTGCCATGGCCATTGAATATGGAAGCTTTGGATTTTTTATTCTAAAGCTACTATCGCTCTCTTGATTCTGCAGCTACTCTCACTCTCAACTCTCACTCTCTGCATTATCAAAACTTCTCTACTCGGGATAAAGCTCTTTGGCCGTTCAAGACATTACCTCTGTAATTCTGTAGTACCATCACTGCCTCCATCGTAGATGGTCAAAAAGTCGAAACCGTCCTCGAGGTCGAAGCTGTCAATCGAAAGAAGAACCGTGCTTCCTTCTGGCACAGTGATCGTCCAGTCACAGGTCTCATCGTTGCCGTAGTTATCGGGGTAGTTGGGTGACGTCACAGTACCTCCAGGGGGAGCCGTCAGGACACCTCCACATCCTGGAGCACTGGTCGGTGATTCTATGTGTGGCGGGGATACATGATATAAACGGTCAACTGCAATATGTATATTAAAGGTCAGAATTTCTCCAACTCTGTCGTCTTTTTTTCAGTTTACACGGATATCCACATGACTTTTGCTTGTCAAAAGTCATTTTGATTTTATTCTGGCCCAGGGATTTGTATTACACTGTATGTCAACCCGCCAATATTTCTTGGTGGTAACAAGATTTCCATAATTCAATGTCGTTTGTTCAGTGTGTATTTTCGTCCCATTTTATTTTGAAGGCAGGTAAAATACTTATATTGAATTTAACAACAACAAAAATTCCTCATATATGAAAAAAAGGTTAAATTTTGGTCACCTAGCGACTTGTTACGGTACTGCAATTAAATATTTTAACATTTCGAGTTATGGATCTGCTATGGTCTGCTATGATAACTCATGAAGGATATGTTGACGGTTCGTCAGTATTTTTACGTAGGTAGCCTAATTATAAGTGATAACGCACATGATATATTTATAACCTTCGCCAAAAAGGTTATATTTTGGGTAGAAAAATTGTGTTTTATCTTTATATGTAGGTCTACAGCATATATATCGAGAAGTGGAGTATGGATTTTCATGATATTTGGATTTTGAGTAGCGGTTGCGAAAAGGAAGGTCGAAAACAACAGCCTTATCAATTGAAACTGTAACACGTAGACAGAAGTTTATTTATCATCACTTTGAAATCTCTTTTTAAATAGGCACCGATACGTAGCAAAATACAACTCAAATCAATTTGTGTACTTAATTGCTTTTCTAAGTTGTCAATCTTAATATGTTACAGCAGTAAAAAAAAATTGATTCACCAAGACAGGGCACCCCCGTGTCGCATTGCCTTGTCTCCTGGGTTTCTCCGACACAGTCTGGTGCAGGATTGGTACAGGTTCTGTCCCGAGTCTCCGTCCCGACTCCACACGTCACGCTACAGCCAGACCAGGCGGTCCAGTTGGACCAACCGTCATCAACTACATAGTATATGAAGAAAGACGGTATTTGAAGAAAAAAAATGTTGTGCAGGTTTCTATTGTACAGGTGGTGCGAGATTAATGTTTATACAGATGATTCGCTCCAGATGCCCCAGTCTGTGCCTTGGGACTTTCAATGGGCTACTTAGGGTCACCATTGTCAATCGACCTTGAGGCGATTAATCTCCTAAAAAAACATCCCTTTCACCCATATGAGGATGAATTCCACTTTGTCATGGATTATTCTAAAATTAGTTGCTGTCATACATTGTACCGTGTGCAATTGTCGTGCAATAAAGTTCATCTATTCATTCATATACTGTAACGGCATAGACAGTCCACATCAGAGACAAGGGGTGTCTATGACAGCAACGAAAAGTTGATGATATGGATACATGAGAAACAAGAGTTCGGAGACCTCATACCGCCATGAAATATTCTGATTATGCAAATGACTTGCACATATGCATAATTCATGTCTGATTATGTACACATTTATCTAACTAGCACAGGTCACAATGCTTACAATCCAATCATTTACTACTTGCTCTTAGAATAATTATGACACTTTCACGTTGATTATATAAATTGGTGTTTTAATTATTTGTATAATGGGCACCTGCTGATATTCCACCTGTCACGAATTACACGTTACATGTATTTGAGTCCTATAGTGTAAAATACTGTGCACATTGATTTTCTTCATAAAGTATGTAAGTTAAGTCCAAATTTGCATAATTTGCACTTCATTATGTACATCTCTGCTAAAGATACCAGCATGCTGAATATCCTGGAAATCTGTCCTTCCTATGTTCCGTTTTGCTCTTTGGAACATTTTGACCAGAATGCCCCTGCAGTTACAGAGCAAGCCGCTAGGGGGTACAAACATACATTTGTACATCACTTCTTCCTTACATCACAAGCTACCTGCCACCAAAAAAATCAAGACCATAGCATATCTAGCTCAAAAGATACACAAAAAAAATCAAAATTTAGCTGCAATACCAAGGTCACACACCATGGGGCCGAAAATCGACCCTGACCTTCGTTTTACAACACCTTCCCATATACGAAATATGATAGCAATCCATCCGGAGGTAATGGTGACCACAAATATCCGGAAACACAAACACTCAGACAGACAGACACACTAAAAACTATACCTCCATTTTTCACGGAGAAAAAAAGTTCTAAGTAAGAGTAGTTGGTTAAAACAAGGAGATTAAAAGCAGAACTTCTCAAAATACCTCTGGCACAGAAGGCGTACTTGTCTTGCTGTCCATTACCAATGACGCACCAGCTTCCCGACTCTGCGCCACAGGTGGCACCACTATTATAGTTGTTCATGAACTGGTACACGCCGTGCAGCTGTGAGCAGCCGCCTGGATTAGTACCACACAGCTGCTGGGATACTTCACCCATGGGAGCGCTACAGATCACCAAGCCTGTTTGGAAGCACGAGGAGGAGGAGAACGAGCAGGCGCTGTCCCCGGGACACGGCGTCACGTACCCCGCTGCCTCACACGTTGCCTTCACGTTGGCCGATGTCATCTCTCCGGTTACAGGTACCTTGTAGTAGTGCCAGCCATTGTAAGCTGTGAGATATGAGGTATCTCGTTCTATAAACAGATAAAGAAAAAAATGTTAACCAAAAACTCTGAAAAAATCACCTTGGACTTTGCCTTATTGCCCCCCCCATAAAATACTATTCTGTAATATTACTGAGTTAGTCAAAAAGCACAAGCGTCAATTGATCGTATCCATCATACGTTGTTTCAATATGAATATGGAGATGTCCAAGTCATAAGTTCACACAATCCTGGTAAGTGTGCGAAGTCAAGTCAATGTATATTGTGCAGTAATTGTAACAATGAGTACAATGTTTAGCTGGGTCTGAGAAGTTGGCCAACAAGAGATGTAAACTTCAAAATACTTTGACATGTAAAGAACCACAGCTTACTATATTATGGTATTAGACATAGTATAAATGAGCCAAGGAACAAAACATGAGCAGTAAATTTGTCGTTCCCTTCTTCAGTTATCCTACTTAGAATATTTTCAAAATAATGCCACTGCAGTTTCAGAGCAACCTGCTAGGGGGCCCAAATGTACACCACATATCTTTTATGTCACAAGCTATCTGCCATCCAAAAATCAAGACAATAGCACATTCAGAAGATAAAAAACGAATTTTTGCTGCAGTACCAAGGTCACATATCAGGGGGCCCAACATTGACCTTGACCTTTGTCTTCCCAACACCTACCCTCAAACCAAATATCATCGTAATCCATTCAGAGATTCTTGAGTTATGCTCACTACAAAAATCTGGTCACACAGACAGACACACAAACAGACAAACCCAAAACTATATCTACATTTTTTATAGAGATAAATATCATTACAATTACGTGTTCTGTTCTGGAGATATTGCCGGAAACTCCCCTTCTACACACTCCCATGCCACTGTAAACATAAAACAGATGTCACAGCTGTCCCCATTAAGACGACCAGATCACTCCATATCAAGAAAAGGGGTGAAACTACTACTGAAATCAGTACACAGTATTCTACTGGGCCGCCGCTTAAAACGTGTTAGGAACGCGCCTGTGTGAAGAAAGGTGTATTTCGGTAATCATGTTTTAACCATACCACGGTGAGGATTTGGGTTTATTATTTACTGGCTAAAGAGGATGGGGAGTAAGAGACGTTAAAACCATTGACCCCGCACCTGGATGCTGCCTCTTGCACATGTGTCCTTCGCAGCGAATAGCCTTTATCAATATCCTGAGAAGGATTCGTCAGCCAATCAGCTAGCCTGATATATTTTGGGGGAGTCTATTCATGTACGTTTTATATGCTTCAATCCATAGTTTAGGTCTGTACATATTGAGTGAAGATAAGGACATCCTCGGGACATGTTCGGTGCTAAAAGATGGGCGTGGCCTTAATCTAGTTACGTCACATTTCCAAACCGGGGCCCGGCCGGGATATTTAAATACACCAAAAATTAAAACGTATACCTAGAAATATACACAAATTACGCCCATGAATCGTATGTTGATATTTTGTGTACTTTGATGTCTTTTGTATCATTCTTATCCCTCCTTAAAGCTGTAGGCCCGGGCCCCCGGCTTGGACCTCCCGACCTTCCGCCCACCATGTTTGGGTAGTGAGCGCAATATTTGGGGAATCGGATATGTTGTTTGTCGTTTAAGAGATAATGGGCCTCTCTATAGAGGTCTGAAAATGTTTTTGAAGGTGACGTTACCTTGGGCATTCACTGTAGCAGTCGTTACGATCAGCACCAGGGCCGTCCACTTCCAGAACCCTGGTGTACACGCCATGGTGTCGGTGTACATCACCTGTTAGTAAACACAAATCACAAATAAATTATTGAAACTTACAACTCTGCAACATCGCCATCACTCGTATCAACTAGAAAGGCCGACATTTGCTTGAAAGCAAATACAGCATATTTCAGCCATCTCCCTTATGCAACAATAGGCCTTGAGGTCGTTGACCCCTTTGGCCATTGGAAAATGACCCCAAAAATTCCCAAATATATCATTTTAAAATGTTCCATGCCGAAAATTATACATGGGTCATTTGGATAGATATCTAGAGCACCCCTTTACCAAATTTCGGATCATTTGGTTGTAAAACGAGGGAACAGGAGCCAAAAATGTCCTATTTTTGTCAAAAAATGGCCATGAAATCGCAATATTAAGCATTATGTTGTACTGTATGGAAAAACTGTTATTGAATTTATGTGCACATAATTGAAGGGCACTTTTATACCGAATTTCAGGTCATTCGGTTGTAAAACGAGGGTACAGGAGGCAAAAATGTGCTTTTTTTGTAAAAAAAAAATGGCCAAAAATCGCAAAATTAAGCATTTTGTTGTACCGTATGCCAAAACGGTTATTAAATCTGGGTGGTCATATGATCAGGGCACCTCTGTACCAAATTTCATGTCATTCGGCTGTAATACCAGGGTACAGGAGCCCAAAATATACATAAAAATTGACAAAAACCTCAATAAAATCATTTTAAAGGCAGATATGAAAAAAAATTTAAAAAAAAACGCCTGAGGTTATTAGCCTACTCTACCTTTGTGCCAAATTTCAAGTCAATCGGTTTAAAAACGGCGGAGTTGATTCGATTTGAAGATTTGCCAGGAGAAAGAAAGAAACATTACGAATATAATATATTTCACCATACCTATGGTTTTGCTGAAATATAATGAAATGTAACTCCGATCCCTCACGCTATTGTATCGGCAGGTGGCGCTGTCGAGCAGGTCTGTAAAGGTAATCCTATCTCTTTCCCATGGGCCCAACCGAGGTGACTACTACAAGAAAGTTGGCGAATCACCCGACCTTCGCCCGAACAAAAACAAAGAAGAACCCGCATGTTCGGCGCTAAAGATATGCGTGGTCTAAATCTGGTATTAGCCGGTATTAGCGTCCAAAGTGACGTAGATGTGAACATAATAGCGATGAAATCCGAGACAAAACACCAGTATTATCGTCCGAAGTAACGTAGATTTCAACAGTATAACAGTTAAATCCGCGATTAAACACCAGTATAGCGATGAAATCCGCGACCAAAACATTAGTAATAGTTACCAAAGAAACGTAGATTTTAACAGTGTAGCAATGAAATCCGCGACCAAACGCTAGTATAGCGATGAAATCCACGACCAAAATATCACTATTAGTTACCGAAATAACGTAGATTTCAACAGTATAACAATTAAGTAGTCTTTTTTGTGATTTGACTGTGAACAATTGCTCATTATAAGTGGCGTGTTAACATATTAATGATTACATTAACCACATGTTCTGTTTGATTTTTAAACAGTTATAGCCACTGTTAAGGTCAACACGTGTCGTTGTTTGACGCTAGTGTTGCGCAATCTTCCATCTGAAACGTTCAAAGTACGCTGCTAACACTTGGTCCGATAAATATGCCTAAAGGCTAGGACAGGTGGCGCTGTCAAGCAGGTCTGTAAAGGTAGTCCTATGGCGTTGTATCTCTTGGGCTCGTATCGGAAAATTTATCCAAACCCTCTCATCCGACTGCCTTTTACTTCGCCAATAAAAGCCAGGTATCCTTTTTTGGTGACTCCTTGGTGGTGGAGACATTTTTTTTTACTGTACTATATGTGTACGATCGCTCTGAAAATGTTTACAAAAATGTCGGCTGGCATTCGGATCGGTCACGTGGTGTTCGGCTGTTCCATACGAATGGAATATAAATATTCAAATTTTCGGCTTTGCTCGGCAGGTCTGGAATGGGTTGGCTGACTGCTGGCAGAAGGCAGTTTATATGGTAACTCGCTGCACTGCGTCACTGTTATTTTCCCCGATATTTCTTTATAATTTAGATATAGCGTAATACGTAAAGGTATGTGTTAGAAAACAACAAAATATGCAAAACAGAACAAAATTTGCTCTTAATCTCAAGAATTCTTTAAGCAATCTTCAGATCCCGCAGTGCCGCACCGGTGCCCCCAGAACAGTGAGATTCTACCTTAAGTGGGCATGCATATTCTAATCTTACCGTGCCATAACCACTGCTAACGTACTCCTAACTCGTTTCCAACCTTATCACTGATTCAGCTCAAGACCGTGAACAAATCTTGAGAACTCTTTCCCAACCGAGGTGACTAATACCAGAACGTCGGCGAATCACCCGACCTTCGCCCGAACAAAAACAAAGAAGAACCCGCATGTTCGGCGCTAAAAGATAGGCGTGGTCTAAATCTGGTATCAGCCGGTATTGGCGTCCAAAGTGACGTAGATGTCAACAGCATAGCGATGAAATCCGCGACCAAACGCCAGTATAGCGATGAAATCAGCGACCAAAATATTAGTATTAGTTACCGAAGTGACGTAGATTTCAACAGTATAGCAATGAAATCCGCGACAAAACGTCAGTATAGCGACGAAATCAGCGACCAAAGTACCAGCATTAGCTACCGAAGTGACGTAGATTTCATCAGGATAGTGATGAAATCCGCGACCAAAATGCAGTATTAGCTACCAAAGTGACGTATAGCGATAAAAATCCGCGACCTAACGCCAGTATAGCGATGGATTCCGCGACCAAAGTACCAGTATTACCAGTATTAGCAACCGAAGTGACGTAGATTTCTTCAGCATAGTGATGAAATCCGGGGCGTGGAATTCAAAAGCATATTCAGTACATAATAACAGTTTAACTTGGAGGGCAGTGGACATCTTGCGGCGAATGAAACAGGACCGTACGTGCGCAACAAACTATCCACGCCATTTTTGTGCTTAAGTCGCTAAATTGTCGAAGGGGATGAACGAAACAGTGACAAATACGGGTGTTAAGATTAGAGAGAAAAAAAACCTAGACCATATACATAGCGTGTCATTCTTGTAGAAGGGCATGTGGAAAATTGCCTTCCTAGTATTATCCAAGCTTGGATAATACCTTTCTGGTAACTTTGAATTAGTCATTCTGTCACTTAGAAATTACAACAAAAATCCTGACCACTACTATCTACGACAAAACCTCTGCTTGGGGTAATATCGTTCTGATACTTTTGAATTAGTCATTCTGTCACTTAGAAATTACAACAAAAATCCTGACCACTACTATCTACGACAAAACCTTTGCTTGGGTAATACCGTTCTGGTACTTTTGAATTAGTCATTCTTTTACTTAGAAATTAGAACAAAATGTTTTACCTTTACGAATTTGAAGCAGTCAGCTCGGTCTGCATGCCGCGACCCGTTCTTCAGACTGAGCCGAAAGTACAACCGCCTGACAACTTATGTTTATAAGATCTAAGGGGTCATCAGATATTAGGTCGCTTTGCCGACGGTAGAGCAAGGAGAGCTGTGATTCGTCCATCTCCCTGAGGTCACCTTCCACTCCCAACCCACCTTTCTCACACACGTTTTTCATTTTCATTATTCAATTCGCACAACCTAAATCATGTCACCAAATCGTTTGCATATATTTTGTCCAATCACAGTGCTGCGGGGCAAACTAGTAGTCTAGCTACTACTGCGCCAAACTGGCTCAGCTAAGGGCACAACCCGCCGTATGTGCAAGTACGTGCTGTCTACATGCCAAAACGCGGGCAATCTTTTGGGATACGTAAGTGGTAAGTTCCGCCTTCGTATGAACCCTTAGGGAATCCAACAGATTTCGGAGCACGCAGACACGCTGTTGAGCTTTACGTGCAGGCAAAACATTGTGTGCCATTGGGCTGCAGATTCACTCCCGTACGGGTCAGTACAGGCGACTCGCCTGCCCTGTACAGCCTGAACGTTTTCAGAAGTGCTTGTCGGACGTGGCCTCACCATAAAAAAACGTACGGACAAATTGCACGTACGGCGGTTTGTGCCCTTAGCTTAAGGGCCGTACTGCAAATACAGAAATATGCTGATTAACAGCTAAACATTTTTTTCATAATCGATGAAAAATATGCTGTAAGTTATCTACTTCCGATATGGTTTTATTTCGAGAGAAGAAAGGTTTCTGTGGTGTTTCAACTTCGTGGTTGAAATTTTTTTTTTATTCACATTTCTTTAAAGAGGATGAGACGGAAAGCAGACCCTGCTTATCGAGGTCTTCTCCTCATGTACATAGACAAAATAAAGACACACATACAAGACTACAAAACGCTAAATAACAAAGGCAAGAGATAATGATAACGACATGAAATAAAACAACAAGGAATCAAATAACAAAGTGACGTGTAGCTGGCATACAAACTTAGAAGTAATCAAATAAGGTTATAAATCAACTTAAACAACCTGTCTATTGAACACAGTGGGACCGCGTGGCACGATCGGGAGCGCGTTGGTCTCAGGCCCGAGAGGTCCCGGGTTCAAATCCGCTTGCCGTGTCACCGATCTTGTGCCCTTGGGAAAGGCACTTTACACGACTTTCTTCACCTAACTCAGGTGTAAATGAGTACATAGCTGCGGCTAGTGGCAGTGACAGGCCTTTGTGGTGGTGACAGGCCATAGGGGCATGTTCGGGCATGACGCACCCGCCATGACACACGAGTCGGGGGGTAGGAGGAACCCCTTGCATCCTTGGTCGGAAGTCCTCCTAGGAGACGGAAACTCCAAATAACAAACCTGCATCTGCTGGGGCCGTCTTACGTGGCAAACAGTTCTGTCCCTGTAGGACGTAGTGCGCCAGTAGACGAGAGGGTGGAGAAGGGAGTGCACACCCCTCCTTCACCTTAAAAAGTCACGTGCAGGCCAGGCAGACTGGTCGTCTAAGCAACCTTGTCTGCCTACCATTGATCTTCGGATACGAAGTAACAGCCATCATCATTGAACACAAGACATAACTACATGAAAATAATCAAGGAATCAAACAACAGAGTGACATATGGCTGATAAACAAACTTAGAAATAATCAAATAAGGTTCAGCTAAAACGATCTGTTTGTTTGATGAACTTAAATACAACATCAAATAACTGACAGTTCTGAATGGTAGATAGTACTGGGTTTCCCCTGAGTAAGGTTGAACATAAAATATTTTCAGTGGTGTGTCTTGGGTCAAATGGTAAGATACCCTGCATGAACATAGTGGTTAAAGATGACAACATATCAAGTCTTGCATCATTGTATAGAGGACAGTGTAGAAAATAATGTATAGTTGATTAATTAGGGTGGCCACATTTGCACATAGGACTATTTACACATTTATGTTGGAACAGGTGGAAATTCAACTGACCGAAGTTAAGTCTAAGACCCCGTTCAGACTCAAAAAAAATGAAGCGGCTTC
Source organism: Branchiostoma floridae (assembly GCF_000003815.2). Lineage (NCBI taxonomy): Eukaryota > Metazoa > Chordata > Leptocardii > Amphioxiformes > Branchiostomatidae > Branchiostoma > Branchiostoma floridae. The sequence continues at coordinate 278,675 of NW_023365775.1, forward strand.
AACGTCGAAGCCGCTTGATCCGGATCGTTTTCTTGAGTGTGAACGCTCCAAGCGGCTTGGATTTTCACCGATCCGGCTCGTTTGCAATCCATCCCTGGGAGGTAGTTTGAGACACTTGTGAACAAGCCGCTTGGCTGAAATCGCGAGTGTGAACGCAAGGCGGGATAGATTCTATGCAAATTTCCGATTTGCCCCCTGTTGGAGGTTATATATCCAGGTATCGGGAGCAGGAACACACGCCACACTGACAGGTTTGCTCACGTTACTGATTTTTGTGCCCAATGATAATGTCTGGAAAGAAAACAAAATTCGCTGTAGGGTCAAGGCAGGTTGAATGGGAAGCAAACAAAGCTTTTCTTATCACGCGAAGAGAGAGGAAACACAGCAAGCTAAAACAAAATCACAAAAAACAAGCATATCTTTGAACAGCTTTCTCTCTGGATCATGATATAAGACTATTAAGAGTGGGTTTGAGAAAACCTACAAACAATGTTGTAAAAAAGTACCTGAAGTCCAGGTACGGAATTGTGTGCGATTAATCGGATTGTCTGAAATGAGTGTGAACGTAATTTTTTTGAAGCGGCTTGCCCGTTGAAGCGGCTTCGACGTTGAAGCCGCTTCATTTTTTTGAGTGTGAACGGGGTCAAACTACCTCCCAGGGATGGATTGCAAACGAGCCGGATCGGTGAAAATCCAAGCCGCTTGGAGCGTTCACATTCAAGAAAACGATCCGGATCAAGCGGCTTCGACGTTGAAGCCGCTTCATTTTTTTGAGTGTGAACGGGGTCATAGTGAGCGCGCTCTCTTGAAGTGCTGAGGTGGACAGTGGGTGATTGAGGCGGCGGTCCGGTGGTTTGGACTGCCGGGCCCAAAGACGGAAGATCGGACCGGCTCCGCCTGCTCGTACATGCTTACTGTACCTCCAGACAAATTGTTTACACCATAAACTGTAAAATAGGCATGATGAATATAGCTAATTTTGTAGAAGAGTGTGTTTGCCGTTTCATCAAAGAACTAGCTCGGTGTGATATGTTGCTACTAACATTTTGTTTTCTGGCAGGTGGCAGACCAATTTAAGCGTTAAGGTGGCATGACACAGTATTTCGCCTATGGGGAGTTACATGGTTAAGGACCCCAAAGTGAAGAGGTTCGACAACTCAAAATTTATAGCAGGGTGCACAAGCAATTGACGAGAATTTAATATCTAATATGTTGAATTTCAGGGTACAACCTACAACATATCTGGAAATTAGCATAAAGTTCGTTTTCTTTTGAAATCCACTTTTATTTCACCCTAGCGGAGGTCATGGTACTGCAGCCGACACACAGGCAGAACCTGGTAAGAGTATCAAGGCGCAAATTCAAGCCCACCGAACAAACATCGTAATCAAATTTGTACAGTCTCAGAACTGATATCACCCTCTAAATTTCAACACAGATTCTATCTCGCTGTTATAAAGTACATGTTGTGCACAGAGAAATAACTAACGGCTTCTAGTACTATGGCGAACTACTTTATACCCAAACTACTATTGAGAACGGCCATGCATTCATTCATTCATTAATACACACATTATCATTAAAACTTGGTTTGTGGCATGCAGTATATAAGTATGCGTAGATCTAGACTTAAATGTATTTTTCATTATTTGTTTGAAAAGGTATACTTTGATACATACAAGTATTCCTTAATCAAGTCCTTCATCCTGAAAATTGGTCTGCAACCAGCCGAAAAACAAAATGCCATTAGCAACAGATCACACAGAAGCAGTTCTTTGATAATGGGTAAACATGCTCCTTATTATTCAGACTAAGCTTCACAAGACTGGCCATATTTATACATATCTAAATACAGCTTGTTGATTATCATTAGTCTGTCAGTACCTAAACAAGTACGAGCAAGCAGGGCCGGGCCGGTCTTCCGTCTCTGGACCGGGCAGTGGCCAAACCAGGTGCACCGTCTGTGTTCATCAAATGTGCGGTTTTTCTTGAACAGATGATTTAACGTTCTGTTTTTCTCAGGTAACGCGTGGGGACAATCTGTCCAAGAGTTAACACTGTGGCTTACTTTGCAAATAATTATATATTGTGTACGTAGGTTTTAACCCTATTTAGACCGGGCTTTTTTGGGATTCCTGGGGCGGGGGGATAATCTCAAAACGGCTTGCGTTACGATCACAAAATTCAAAATGGATGGTGTGCTGGTGAAGTTTTATACTTTCCATAATTTTGTTATTGTTTTGACGCAATATGACGTAATTCTGACGTTGTAATGTCATATTTTGGGTTATAACCGTATAAAAAAGGAATTTCCGCTATAATTTAAGGTATTAAACAAAACGATGACTATAAAAGAAATCTTGTTGGTATCTAAGTTTGCGAAGTCTGTTGTTGCCAATGACGACAACACTGACGCATGTTGCATCGACAAGCTTGAATTTTCTAAAATACGTGTTTTTCTACATATAACCACAAAACCGAATGGAAGTGGACTAAAAAGGTTCAAGTGATTGTATCTTGTAAATAAAAGATTTGACGGGTGTTGAGTATAGATATCATGTTTTTACCGTTAATAATGAAAGAGCAAAGATAATTGTTTTTTCCTCTAAGGCTGGCTGTTGATGAATTTAGAATATGCGTTGGGTTTCCAAATTAGTCCTATAAGTGTTAGAAGTTCTTTGGAAATTGTGTTTGATTCCTCTCCTTCATATGCAACAAAGAAAGATTGCGTGTCTATCTGATTTGTCTGGAGACGTACGTTGTTTGCCATCCATATGCAAGATTTTTTTTCATCTTTGAAATTTCGTCTATTTCACATGTGTTTTTGACCCCGCCTGACGTAGGACGTGTATTTTTGCTGTGCAGAAACCTGACAAGTCACACCATGCCGGGAGGGCAACAGCAGTCCCAAACTGGTGACACGGGTAAATATGTTTTTGAAAATATCTTCTCTCTACATATGCCAGTGGACAATGGGATTTTTGAAAATCCATGTAATGACAACTCTAAGATGTAAAATTACCCAGTGCCGCGTTATTTCACATTTTCATTCTTCCAAGTAGCATTTAGTCGAGGCATGAAGCCTAAAAAATGCATTTTTTTATTGCAGTAGTTTCGTTATCCTAGCATGTGGTAGGGGACTACCTCGCCATATGGATCAAGTGCGAACCCCGTTTGCAGAATGGTGTAAGGTGTGTGTGTGTGTGTGTGTGTGTGTGTGTGTGTGTGTGTGTGTGTGTGTGTTGGGGGGGAGGTGTATTCACCATTTTCCCGTACATGGGAAGCATCAGGCCTTAACTTTGTCCTTAGTCGTCAAACCTCTGCACGTACATGAACCCGGCTGACATATCGAGAAGACTAGGTACGTTTGGCTGAAATTATAACAAGTTTGAAAGCCAGCTCAAAATAAAACGTACAACTCAAAAGCCATAAAATCTATGCAATATTGTTATATCGGACAATGTAATGTAACTACTATGAGCAAGCAATATTTTCCTCCCAGAAGAATGTTTCTCCGGATCCCGATGTACTTTTCCAAACCAGCCACTCCGTTTCTGTGACGCTATCGCCAGACATTATAAGATAAACTCACGATTGTTGGATGGTGCAATGTGCAATATCAATTTGCCACAGAGCCATGCGTTTATGTTATTTATGAAAAGATACAATTGTCTTTATTTAATGTCATTTTGCAAAGATATACGTTAAATTTTCCTTTTATGAAATCTTTAAGCGTCTGTTCTCCTGAATACGTACCGTCGGCTCCAAGTTAATATTTTCCCCAACCAAATGTACGCCACCGGAGAAGGTACAACGTTTTCAAGTCCTGTGGCGTTCTCTTCAGGTCTCGATTTACATTTTTTTTACTGTATGAAGTAGAGTCAAACCTGTCTATAGCGACCACTCAAGGGACTGGAGAAATATGGCCACTAAATACAGGTGGCGTTACTATAGAGAAAATGTTTATCAATTGACCATGAGCAAGCTACACATGGTTTCAGTTCCCACTAATCATTCTCACGAAGTAACATTGTCTCGATTGGTAAATTCAACGACAAAGACTTGCTCTTTAATGCTCAAGGTATGCATACCTTTTGCTACCGCCAAAATGACCCTGTCAGGAATTCCAAATCCTCGCAAACTACAAGTTCAAACTCGGTGCAGGGTGACATAAGGCTGCAGTATGGTTGCAATTGGCAGTGTTTCTGTATCAACGGGACCGGAAATCGTGTGGCCGTGGCCGCGTTGGACAGATGGCCGCTTAGCCTATTTCTTAATCATTACGAATCTAAGGGACCGACAAAAAGTGGCCACTATGGCCAGGTGGCTGCTATGCAAAGGTGGCCGCTAATACAGTTTGACTGTCATATGTAGATGTAGCTATTGTTGTAATTTTCTCCAGGCACCGCACCCCTGCAGCAGTCGCAGACTGATTGGCAGGCACGTGCCGCTGCCAGTAAACCCAACCCTATGTACGTCTCCAGAGAAGGTAGAATTATTTCAAGCCCACCAACAGTGCACTGTTCTTGTCTCGAATCTGTATTGTTTACTGAATGAAGTGTAACTTTTGTAATTTTCCTCCAGACACCAAACGTGCTCCCATGCAGCAGCCGCAGACTTATTGGCGGACCATTGCGGATGCCGCTGCGAGTATTCCCAACGCTTTGTACGTCTACAGAGCAGGTAAAACTTTGTTGTCCTATTACCATAGTTACGGAAAATGGTGTTCTCTAAGATCATTGTCAATGGTTGCTTCTGCCAAAGACTCCGACATCAAAATCGTACGACACTTTGAATTGTGTAGTTACCTGTCGCTATGATACAAATCTGCTGACTGCAATACAAATCTGATTTAAAAAGCAATCCGTCGACGCCGTCTTGACTTATAAAAAATCAACGAACAGACCAAAAAGTTAAGAGCAAATCATGTGATTTATTCAAAATGTTCTTTTGGGGGCAAATCCATTCATTTCTAGAAAGAACATTTAGTGCCAAAGCGTGACCGGTGCAAATGTGACCGGTGCTAATTTTGTGTAGCACTAGTAGTTTCTAAAAGAATCATTGCTTTTATATCAACAATACCGGCTGGCTATTTTTTAAGATTCTTTACCTGTAGCATCTTTTCAAACGTTTTTCGTTCCTTAACCCTATCCAGACTGTGTGTGTGTGTTGATTAAGTTTATGATTTTTCGTGTTGTCATGGCAACGGGTTTCTAAAAGGCATATTTTACAAAAATCAATAACTTTGGTTTAAACAATGGGATAATTTTATTTGCTAAACTATACTTCTATTCAGATATCTTTAATATCTTAAATGTCTTACTGTGACATTTATATTCAAATATTCATATAGTATGATAATGAGATGACGTAATTGGTCGAAATCCTAGATGGCCGACAATGTCATAATGAAAATTATAACCAGCTTATTTTCACTCGGATTTCATCACTACTTGGTATTTTATTACAGAAAACACTCATGTGAACGTTTTTAATCTATTGTCATGGGATTTTAGCATTATATCTTTAAAAATATGTATCTTAAGACATCTAAGGTTGATAATCCAAGATGGCGGATACCTACAATACAGATGACGCCATTTTATGACATCATTTTGACGTCGTTTGGTCGGCTTTTGACAACAGAAGTCTTAAAACAGTTTAATATTGATAAGAAACCTATATTGTTACTTTTTGTGTGAATCATTCAGGTATATACGTATTATGGGAATTCTTTGTATCAGCCATAAAAATCAATCGATGGCGTCATATTATGTCGTAATGATATAAAATTTCAGGAATTCTTAAACTTGATGAACATACGACCCCCCGCAAATTTGGTGATCGTACATGAAGCCTTTTTAAAAGGGAGGGGGGCCCGGGGGCGAATAAGCAACCACACCCCAGGCCAGGGAATGTAAAAAAGCCCAGTCTGGATAGGGTTGACAAAGACCGGCGTTGGACTGCAACACATTTTGGCAAATCGAACGTTTCTGTTGAAAACTTCAGTTAACGTTTTAAAGAGCATTCACTGTTTTTTAAACTATTGTTTTGTAGCAGACCGCACATATCCGAGTGAAGCAAGCCGCCGCTGTGCTCTCTGTAGCTTCATCCGCTCACACCAAAGCTGCATCGCGGCCGGCATTGCTGTTCTGCTGAGCCTGGTCGCTGTGTCACTCGCCCCTCAGACGTTCATCAATAAAGAGGTAAACACTCCTGTTGCTCCTTTATTGTGAAGAGTCCCATCGTGACAAGAACTACAACAGTAGCGACGACCAAGCAAGTACGGTGAGAACGGATGAAGCTATAAAAAGCTTGGCGGCCACTTACTGCTTTTCTTATACATGCTGTCTGCAAAAAAATAATTTGTTTAGGTTACAATGTAGACTGAAATCCATCATTAGCATAATGAGTCAAACACTTTTGAGATATGAACGAAAACAGTATTTGCAGCATCGTATTTAAAAAAAAGTAAATAAAGCTACAAAGACATCGGCTACCTGCATTCGTGTACGTTGTTTCACGTTTCACTGCCTCTCCTTGTCGCGATAAGCTTCTTCGTAATGGTCTTCAACAATAATAAGGTAAAAAAAAATGCTGAATCTGAAAGGCTTAAGTTCTTTCAATGCTTCCCGGAAAACATTCCTTTTACATCAGCTTACCGTTACTTACTGTTCCGTTTTGCTTTGCTATTTTCATAAATAGTTTTTATAAGATGTTTATGTTTGTTTATGTAAAGGAAATATCGCAGCTAACCGTCACTGTTAACAACTTAAAAAGTAACCAGGAGAACATGTCTCAACGTAATGTTCACAACGAGCAAAACCAACCTACTGCAAAGAAGAGTCTACTTGGGATGAGTAAGATGACAGGTAAGATAAAATGAACTTCATATATCTTTTTTTCTCTTTATTTTACTTTTTATACACATAACTCCTGAAGTAGCCTATATCAGGCTCCACATGTCACTGCAAAATAGTGAAAAGTAAACAAAAAGACAGATAACACATTGGTACACCAGAGGAGTTGGATGGCATCCGAAACTATACGACATATGAAAACTGTAGTTCTATGACGGCCAACTTCTTTTGTGTGTTATCTGTCTATTTGACCACTTTCTACAACTGCAAGCTACACATGGAGCCTGTTAGGGGCTACTTCTGAATGATGGTTATTTTGTTGGATTTGCAATGGTCCATTCCGAAAAAAATGTCGCGGTCCTCAGGTCTAAAAATAACGCCCTACTTTCTTTTATTCCGTCCCAGCTTCTCTGTCTCTGCAAAGTGTGCTCGACCAGCTGCAGAGAGAGATGCAACAACTTCATGCTCAAAATCAAGAGATGGAAAAAGAAATACAACAGCTTCAAAATGAGACGGCCGCCAAAGACCATATCTACCAGGTTGAGATCCAACAGCTTCAGACCGAGATGGCGGCCAAAGACCAAAGGATCCAGGACCTGGAACAGCGAGACTACGTCGAACGCTGTAAGCGCTGATGATTGTTTCACTTTTGAGTGGTCTGCGATTGAGACATTTTTTCACCAAGAGCAGGAGATAAAGTTAGAGAAGAAGAGAAAGAAATAAACATGCATAAGAGAGGAAGAAAGAGACAGAATAATAGGGAGATAGAGAGAAACAAAGAGAGAACCAGAGAGGCATTGATATGAGAAAAATAGGGAAAGATTAAAGAGAAGAAGAGCTAAATGATGCATTTACTTGTAGACTAGCCTTTAAACTCTTTTTGTAGCTATATATATATATATATATATATATATATATATATATATATATATATATATATATATATATATATATATATATATATATATATATCGAAATATTATGCCTTTGTGTGTAAAACGTAACAGAGTGCTCATTTTGGTGAGAGTGGTCCAGCTCTAGCTGTATCTACAATCAAGACCTGACCTATACGATAAATATATCATTTTACACTTTCCATCTTAGGCGAAAGCGGTGAATTAGAAACGCCACATGAAGCCTTCACGTCCGGAGCTGGCGCTCGCTACCTCGACCTGACCGCCGAGTTCAGCAGGGCCTTCCGGACAACCCCCGTGGTGACTGTGGGCTTGACGAAACTGGACCATTTGGATGGGGATGGTGGTGGGGATGGTAACATCCGGGTCACAGCAAGCGTGGAGTCCGTCTCCACAACAAGCCTGAAGGTGCGAGTCGGCACCTGGAATAGTTCACAGTTGTACTATGCCAAAATCCACTGGATAGCCTGTGCATGAGATGTAAAACTTGCACATGCACATGCTTTGGTTTAAAGGCAACCTAAGCAATCTTAGCCCAAGTCAGGGTTGTAGAAATTCAATTATCAAAGTTAATTTTGGGGACACTTTTCTACGTTATAAGATAAAGCAACTCTATTACGTTCAAAACCAACATTCAAGAGGCAAATATTTGCAGCGGCAATGCCGCGAGGACGACTTGAAGTCTGATATATGTGGGTTACAATATGTAGGGAATCCTAGCGTGGCTTGTTTCTGCGCCGTTTATATGTATATGTATATACCGTTCAAAGTATGAAATAATGATGTAAATGTGGGAAAATAGTGTAGTACATACAAGTTCATACAGATTGCCTTATCAAGATTATTTCCGCTTTTAACGTGCTAATATTGTAAAGCTTGTCTTGGAGCATGTCTTGTAGGGGTCGCAGAGATGAATTACTCTGCACTTTTACTACATATGGTCTTTTAAGTTCAATTCCAATAAAAGGAATGATTGAATTAATGAGATTATTTCAACTTTGTTGTGTGCTTCCCTTTCTAGTCTTGTTCAGAATTAGAATAAGGCACGTGCACATTCTAGCCAAGTATCCAGCTATCTCTTCGGTCCATTCCGTATTTGCTGAGAGAGTAGATTGATTTGATTTGATATGATTTATTCGGCTGTATAACGATACAGGTAACTAACGATACAGGCTACAGAGACGATCCGTGTTTACAGCTTGACTAGCAGTCGCACGATCTAGAATGTCAGTATTTGATACAAATGATATTACTAGGTTATCTATATGAGGCTAGTTAGAGCTCTTAATTACGTAATACAGTGCAGATCGTTTAGTAAGGTAGCTACTATAAGTAATACAATTAGGCTATAATATATACATATTGCTACGCAGATCGTTCGGTGATATTAGGGTATTTGTTGTTATATACACTCAGACAATGCTCCACATATAGAGAAATACAACTATCATCATATAGCCGCATTTCATAGTTATGACGCGTTATTCACTAGTACTGATCATGAATTAGCAAGATAGCCTAATTAATGACCACTCATAAGACCACCTCTTTCGCATCGCTCACTCGGTGGTTTTATTCGCTGGTTATAGCAAAGGTCCAGGCGTTATCACACCATATACACCTCGGGGAGGATCATTAACCCCTCATTAAACTACAGTATGTGGGGCATAACTCAAGCCGAAGGGATGACATTTCTTCATACCGACTTCTGTACATTTGACACACCTGCTTGTCGCCTACTCACCTTTGCTACTTTATATTCGCTAAACACAATTAAGCTGCCCCTTTCCTCAACAGTGCCCTGTAAACGATACCTATGTTGCCATGGCGACGAGACTTCAGCGTGCGTGTGTACACAGTAGCACGCTCTTGGCTCGTGAAAAGGAAATGATTGACAGCTCAATGGGACGACCACGTCTGAGGGTAAAGTTCAGGCTATTGAGTTTACCGTACGAGCGTCATGGCTGACAGTGGACACAGAGACTGCGGTTTTGTGAACGACAGTTTTCTGACCAAAAAGTCGACGTCTGAAGTGATACCGAATCACTATGACGAACAACGTGCTAACGGACGTCCTCACGGACAAGTGAGATTTTCTTGTCCCACCTGGCGTCAACAGGTAAAAGTGAAAGGCGTTTCCGGTTTACCTGTGGGGGGCGTGTGTACACCTAATGACGGAATGTTGGCGGAACAAAACCACCGGTGGGCCGGTAACAGGAATCACGACGGACAGGTAGAAGATTGTTATCTCACCTGCCGACAAAAGATTGGTCAGAAAGGTGATACGAGCCCACCTGAGGAAGGTGTGCCTGTAGCCATAACGAACGGTGAGTGGCGCTATTGTTCAGTACCAGGAAAAACCGGAAGTCAACCCTCAAGGCTACTGTATAGAGAGTGCGGCGAGACTGTGGTCGGAGAAGGTATAAACAGTGTCCATAATAACCGCACCTGTGGCACACCTGTAGACGTCTTAGAAGACAAGCAGGGAGAAGATTATCGGACTCCTCAGAAGATGGTGGAAAGGATCTTAAAGAGACTGAACGCCTTGGAGGAAAGTAAACGCCTTGCGGAAAGCGAGAGGACGGAAATGGAGGAACAAATCTTTAAGCAGAAGGAAGAAGCTATAAAGAAAGTCGAAGAAAGTGCCAAGACGCTGACAGAACAGGTGAGGCTTGTCTTTGAAAGGTGGGAGCAAGACGTCAAGAATGAGATGGAAGACTTGACGTTACAGCTACAGAAATTCCATGGCAACGGAAGACAAAACTCTGACGTTATGGAATCTAAACTTCACCTAAATTTGCAACGTCACACACCCAAACAACCCACTATAAATTTTGTACCAAGTGATTTTGAAGGGTCTGTTTTCACACTCGGACGGATTGAGGTCAAAGAAGACAGAGACGTCTGCTCCCCACGACAAGACGTTCTCTCAACGCCTTCAAGAACGTTCACGTCTTGGAAGTCTCGTTTTGGGACCAGCGGGACAAAAAAGGGACAGTTTTCAGAACCGCTGTGTGTTACCACCGCTTCAGATCAGGTCTACGTCATCGACCGAGCGGGCGGCGGGCGAGTCCAAGTCTTCACGTTCAAGGGGGAGCAGATCAGCGAATTTATGCTTAACTTTGGGGACAACCTGAACATAAACGGTTGCGGGTTGTTTTCTGACGGAAGGCATGTTACGTTTGTGGGCAGTTTTTACAAAGGAGTTATAGGCGTGGACACGACTTATACAAACGTGTTTTTGAAATACACCAAAGAAGGGCGGCTGATTGCGAGAAGAACTCTGACTGTCGGCTCGGGCCGGGATCCGGTTATAGACGCTTCGGGATTTCAGGACGGCAGGTATGTTTTTTTAAATAACTCAGTGAAGCAAGACAAAAAAAAAAGGACATAAAGGTTAGAGTGTCTGCCCTAGAACTCATAGGTCCTGGGTTTGAGTTCCCTGACATGCCGCCAATGTTCAGCCATTTTGGAAGGCACTTCACACACCTTTTTTTCAGTCCACCTAGGTGTAAAAGTAAGACTCAGTACATAACTTTGGTTTAGACACAGTTGATCACAAACCACTGCCCCTACGGCCCAAAACGTCCATGGAGCTACCTCTATCTTATGTTTTACAATGAAAAAAAAATTAAGTCTAACACTGTTTGTCAGTAAGTAAGAATTTAGAACGCTTGACTATTTCATCATATCCATGTGCTTTAGGAACTATACTATAATAGCGATATTGTCCTTACCACAGGATTGCAGCAGCTCTGACTGGGAAGGTCTGTATACTAGCTACGAGCGGTGACACCCAGTCCGAGTTCGACACGACTGTACAGACCTACAAGCGTGTGTGTGTGGATCATAGGAACAACAACATCCTACTGTCTCTTCACAAAACTGTACAGGTGTGTATGTTTGTGCGTGCGTTTGGTTCTGTTTCTCTGTGTGTGCATGTTTGTGTGTGTCTGTATCATAGGAACAGCAGCATCCTATCATACGGGTGTGTGCGTGTGCATTTGTGTGTGTGTGTATGTGTGTGCGTATGTGCGTGTGCGTGTGTGTCCTTATGTGTCTGCGTATGCGTGTGTGTGTGTGTATGCGTGCACTTACACGGCTAACGACTTTCATGCCAGAGCACGGGAAAGCTTTGGCTTTGAAATAGGTGAAACTGGATAATGATATTAAAGGGAAAGTAACACTCCTTTTTTATCCTTTGTGACAATATCATTGGACTGCTCATGCAAATCTTAGCTTTGCAGTGTCTCAGACTAGATAAAAATGCAAAGGAATGTGTGTGTGTCTTTGTTGCTGCTTGTGTGTGTGTATGTGTGTGTGTGTGTGTGTGAGAGAGAGAGAGAGACAGAGAGAGTTAAACAAAATTGACAGTAATGGATATTGTCCTGATTTCCAGATATACGACGAGCGTGGTCGGAGACTTCAGGAGCTGAGTTTAGAGCCGGGGTTTGGGAGAGCCCCACTGAACGGGCCTCACGGTCTCTGTGTGGACGGGCAGGGAAACATCATCGTGGCTGACTGGAGTAACAGCCGGGTTCAGATGTTCAACAGGGAGGGAGGATTTGTACAGACCATAGCAGGGGAAGAGGACGGGTTGGTGTGTCCCTGGGACGTGTCTGTACCACGGAAAGGATGTGTTGTTGCCATAGACTGGAGAGAACACTGTGTCTTTCTTTTTCGGTACTGAAAACTCCAGGACACAAATGAAATGTTAAGTGCTAGATTTCAGAAGAATATCAACCTCACCTGGTTGTTCGACTAAAGGACAGAGTGTTAATAGCACCGACGAAAAATATAAACACGAGTGCATTATGCATATGTTTTTAAGGTTTCTATTGTCTAGCTTAAGATGCATTCATGAGTCTTTATTGCTTCAGATTACTTTGAAAGTAACGTCAGAAAGTTGAGTTATTAACAGTTGCTTTCTCACCTTTTTATATACTTAGGAAATCATTGTTAAGAAGATGTGTAATAAATGACCGGCGTCTGACTACAAATGACGATACCGTGGGCACGTGTACATGTAGATGTATACAAACTAATTAATAGTAATCAAAATTTAGATTTATGATACTTGTTATTCTTTTCAAACTCGTCCAAACTGTTCATAACTTGTATAGCATAAAATGTACAAGACTTCCTACCGGTTCACTCAACTTGTATGGTTGTCCATTCCCTATCACTTAATAGACTTAAGAAATTGAATACATTACAAAATTGTGCCGCTACCTACATGTAAAAGGTCATAAAATCAGTCAGACGTGACATGTGTGGTTTACTTTTCTGTGCGTTGTTGTTCTTGGTTGTACTAAAATATCTTCAACCTGACAATTGAGGAAAATTTTACCAACTTTGAACCTCTGCTGCAGTACCGTTACTAGACGCTAGGAACCCCATTATCGAATTTGACCTTCATTTTCCCAAGGAGCTTTTCCCAACCCCCACAAAACTACCAAACATCATGCAAAACGATCCACAACGTTTCGAGTTATCTTGTACAAAAACACACACACAGATACACAGAAACACAATGGGCAGTACAATAAAAGCTTGTTAAGTAAGAACAGAAATAATCATGTCACATAATGTATGTACATAAACTTTAGCAAAGGTGTTAATACTGATATACATACAACACATTGTACAATTCCTGAGAAGTTTCCTTAATACATAGTTCATGCTAAAGAAATTACAGTTCAAAATAATGAATATCTAATCATTATAAAATCCTCTATAAATTAATACATGAATAACAACAACAACAATCATCATTAGGTATTTGCGCATGACATCATAGCACACGTAGAGAAATCCTATAGATATAACATACAGATATTCAATATATATATATTATACATGTAAAATCCTATATATATATATATACATATGTATATATATAATATGTATATGTAATCAAGTCACTGTAACTACTAGCATATCATATGATAGAAATCCAGCTTATCCGGCAACGTTCAGGATTAAGCATCTAACATGGCGGACAATACTTTCGTCATGTGACATCAAACAACTTATTAATGTATCATGTCCACTTATACAACTGACTTTTCAGCCTTCACTACTTTATCAGAGTGAGAATCTTGAGGAAGATACTTCTTGGTTTTCTCCATCTGCTCTTGAGAGAGTTTGACAAAAAGTGATGTGGCGTCGCACAGCGTAGTGCGCCCGTCAGCGGAAGTGACGTAGGCAGAAAGGTACCCCTTCCGGTCTTCCTGTCGGTCCACCTTGGCGTGGAAAATGGCGGTGGATCCTAATGGAACCGGACTGAAAGAATCGAGAAAAGGAATGTATTTCATCATAGTCTACAAAGTAGGCTCTAATGGCTCAATATTTATGTTTTTTTTATTAATTCTGCAGCATGATAGAACAAGTAGGAGCCATGCACAAATATATTGATATCTGACCAGGAGCCTTGCTTTAATTCACACTAAGAACGTTGCACTGCAAACTGACAGACATTCAAACAAAGGCATGTATAAAACAAAGAATTACAAAGAATTAAAGGGTTTGACAAGTCCACTAGCCCGATTGTCCCAGGCAAGTGCATGTCCTTCCCCACTTGTCCGATAGGGCAAGTAAGATTTTTCCATGAGATTTTGATGTACTTGTTGCTTATCACAGTTACCGCATCAAGCATTGGTCAACACAGAAAAATAGAGCCAATAATGAAAGAATTTTATCACTGCACATCAAAATACATAGTGAAAAATGTTAGTTAAATTTTGGGGCAAGCAGAAAGCTGGTCCAGGCAAGTAAATTTTGCATGTACTTGCCCGATAGGACAAGTGAATTTTAGAATACTTGTTAAACCCTGACATACCGTTAAAAAAGAGTTGCAATGATTTTCATACCTTAGCTGAATCTATATCAATAAATATGGCCATAACAAAAATGAAGGTACTAGTACGTACTTTTTGTAGTTGATATTCAGGTTTGCCGTCAAATAATAACCTTCCAGAGCGTGATGTACACAGATACCCATCAATGCGTCAAGCATTGTAGCAACAGCGCCCCCATGCACATGGCTGTGGAATAGCAGCATTGAACAGTTACCTCCATGAAAATAGGGGTATTGTTTGTGGTGTGTTTGTCTGACTGTGTGTTTGTTTGTTTTTCCAGATTTTTGTAGTCAGCATAACCCCAGAACTTTTTGATGGATTATAAATTGATATTTGATGTGGGTAGGGGGTCGAAATTGATTTTGGGTCCCCTGGTATATGACCTTGGTACTGCAGCAGAACTTCTACATTTTTGCATCTTTTGACCCAGATGTGCTATGGTCTTGATTTTTTGGTGGCAGATAGCTTTTGATGTAAGGAAGAACAAGAACTTTATATGAGACGTCCTTGGGAAGAAGTGATGTATGTTTGGGCCCCCTAGCAACTTACTCTGGAACTGCAGGGGTATTTTTAGTATGTGTACCACAAGTTTGTATACAATAGTTTTTTAGAAAGTTTTCTTCTTTTTAGGTAGGTATGTTCACTGTGCATGCGTGTATGCGGATGTGTGTGTGTGTGTGTATGTGTGTGTGTCCGGGGTAGGTGTACGTGTGTGTGTCATATGTGTGTCTGCATGGGTATTTGTCAGTATATGTGTCTGCATGGGTATTTGTCAATACATCTCAGTTGTTAATTCAACTCACATGCATTTAATGTGAAAACAACCAAAAAAGATCAATTATGTACTAAAATACATACTTTGAGCATTCAGTCAAACTTAGATTCAGCAACAGGGTGGGATTAATTATGTGAAAATGGAAGGGACCATTTTAGTGTAGCTTGTAACTTGAAGTGGTTACAAAACATAAGTGGTTTGACTTAAAGTTCGTTCAATTAAAAGAATTGCAGCTGACATACCTTGGCGGTCCTTCCAGATATGGCCCAAACTGGCATACACATGTCGCTCGCTGTTCCCTTTTATTGATAAAAACGGCGTACTCGAACCCTTTTCCCTGTTCCGAAATGTTCCTACTGTACAGACGCCTTTCTCCTGTCCGAAGATATCCCGGATGACGCTTCCAGTTGCCATTTTCCGTCCCAGCATTCAACTGGTGGAAAATCTCCTTGGTAATGTCCGACCACGCCTCGTTTGGCCAGGCGACGTCGATGAAGGGTTCCTCTTCGTTTGTCTGAAAGATAGAAGGTGAAGTGAATTTTTACACATTTTAAAAATGGTTAACCTGCCATTTTCCTACAGTACTGCAGCATTTATGTAACAGTTATCTGTGTGTGTTTGTTTGTACACAACATTACTCGAGGTAAGTTGGGATGGATAAAATGGAATTTTCAACTGCTACATTTAACACACGTTTATGCAGTCGTTTGCTTTTGGGGTAGGTACTCTCAAGCAAATTGCATTATGCATGAATGAGACCTAATAGTAATAAAGTCTTGAATAAAGGCATGATTACTATAGCTAGTACAGTATAACTTGAAGCCAGTTAATTGCACAACGGATTAACGCACACTTCCGTTAACTGCACGGGATCCCAAAATCCCAAACCTATTCGGACCAGCTACATAACGTTGGACTATTGCACCAGCAGGATAATTGCACGAAACCAACTGGCAAATAGGCCGTGCAATTAAGCGGCTTCTAGTTCTACTGTATTTGGCGAAGGGATGAGTTCGTGGAACTCTAGTTCTACACTACAAATAATGATAAGAATAATTTTAGGCTTAACAAAAAAATCTAGGCAGCTTAGTTATGCGAAGAAGTCCTGAATTTCGACCAAAGCACGAAACAACCTCTCCTGATCAGCTGATAGTAAAAACATATTACCCCCCCCCCCCACACACACACACACACAAGTTAACATCGTAAACACGGTACATTACCTTCCCTAAGTCTTGCCCGTCCTTTCTCTCTGCCGTCTCTGTAGCCAACCCTCTCCAAGAAAAGCTATACCCGGTGGTAAGAACCTGCGAAGGCTCCTTGAGAAATCTTGGCGATCCGACCTGCACCTGTGCCGGCTGTATGACCTTGAGGACACAGCTGTATAGCAGACGACGCGTTTGTAGAAAATTTGCCACTTTTGCGCCAAAAATGGAGTCTATCGCTCTCGCTGACGACAAAATACAGTTACGTAAAGCCATGGACGAGATTTGTAGTCTTAGTCTCCAAGAAATCCTCGCTAAAATGACGCGATCTTCACATATATTATAACGGCCGTAAAATTGTGCAAGATGACCCTAACGTTATGTGACCCGAGGTCAATGGTCATTCACCCGGACAATACCACTTACCTAAAGGGGGTGACAGCGTTGAAATAAACGGGGACGATAACGTCAACACAAATGTAAGCATACAAAGAATTAGTTGATGCCTATGTTTATAACACATTTTACTATTTTTTAAACCTTGTTAAAATGTTCATAACGTTCATAACTTCATAAAATCATCAACTTGGACATCCCTAAACTATGCAATTCGCCATTCCAAAACGCCTGGCATATAATACCTTATGACCCAAATAACGTATTATTCGTTTGTTAGAAGAGAAATGAACTACTTGAGGAAAAAATGTCCTCATGTTCAGTTGATATAATTTGAGCATTTGAATGTTCTATATCGAATACAATCCAATCATCACAACGACAAACGCTATTGTTGAGTAACTAGCTTCTTCCTTGTTTACGTCACATTTCTCTGTCACTATTCTCCCCTTACAATATTACAGTTTTGAGTTACCTTTTAGATTAGAGTATAGACATATTCTATACTGTTCAACACTATTTGTTTTTTCATGTTACCTGCAATTAGCCATCGGGTAAGAAATACCTTCTAAATCCTCTCCGAGTACATGTTACGAATACTAAGCCCTCGAACAAGAGATGATTTTAATGAACTATATATGTACATGTACTTCTATTCCCAGTTCTTAGCCGTCCCTACAACATAATTACGTTGTGCATCTTTTAAAGAACAAGGCAAACCTTTCTCTATTAGAGCGCTCATTTTCAATAAAGGTTTATACAGATGAAAGTAATTTTCCGACAGACGGTAAGACAACCACATTCTGATTGTGCATTATATATGAAAAAAAAATCCATCAGAAGCTTGCTGCATTTATCATATCTACTATGCTGGTGTGAAGCCCGCGCTGCATTTATCATATCTACTATGCTGGTAGTGAAGCCCGCCCGCCGAGAAACAGGCCTATATATGCTTAGCAGCTTATCAGGTTCAGTAAAATACCGTGGCCCTTAAGCGTAAGTGTAGAATTGTGACCAGTCTATATGCACCCGCTGCGTTTTCAGAAAAAGTCCTGGCTGTTCGACTCAGATCTTCGGCCAAATGATCAACGCTGCCACAGAGCCTAAAAGATATTTGGTGGTGGCATGGTGTTCTGCGTTTCAAGAGGCCACAAATAACGGAAGATTTTTTTGTTGTAGAGCTGTTTTGTGTAGGTCGAATAAAAGACTACAGGCTAAATTAAACTATATTTTAGAAGCCCTAGTACCTAAGAGCATGTCTAACATTATTCGAAACATTCTTATCTCATTCGATGGAGAACCAAAACGGCAAGCCAGGACTACACATTTTGAAAGAAGAAGAAGATATGTAATAGTTACCCCATGGGCGGGGCGAGTTTTCTGTGTATATCACCGAGGGGAGACTAGAAATCCCCGAGGTGGCGGGCCTGGTGGCGGGCCTGGTGATATACACAGAAAACGAGGCCAAGGCCATGGGGTAACTAACTTAGCCCATGGCAGACTTCCCCGAAGCTTTTCTAGTTCATCAGCTTTACAAAATGTTACTTTATTTTGTCATAAAAGTCCACAATCTTTCTTGTTATTGCTTGAAAAGCTGTGACAGACAGTGTCAGGCTGTAACAACACAAGGTCATTAATCTTGTCAAGACCTTCCCGGGTAAGGTGCCTGGAGAGACAGAAAGTCTGGTCATATTCCTCTGGGCAATTAGAAGTCTAGAGTAGGATTGGTCAGTTATCACATGACACAATTATAGTCCCAAAAGAAGGTCTCAAAGGTAACCAAGGATTGGTCAGAACAGATCACATGCGTATATCACCCACACTTTTTAGGCTGTTATCACCACACTTTTCTTCTGATATCACCACACTTTTCTCCTCATTTGCATGAAATAGCAGCACACTTTTTTCATAGCGACATACTATGTGGATATAGCAACAGAAAATGGGGGCTTCTCATTGGCTGAGGGGAAGTAGCCATGGGCTAAACATTCTAATATTCTTTTGAGAAGGGCACTTCGTCTTTTAATGACCCAATTAATCCAAAACGTGCTAACCTTTGGAAAAAGAACCGAGAATAAAAAAAAAGGCCGGATATGGTTTTGAATCGTACGTTCAGAGAATCTGAAGTGTAGACATACATTTTAATGAAGCACTTCGTAGAACAGACAATATAATACCAAAAACATCCCTACTGTGCTGAATAATATGTTACTCTTTTCCGCTAAGGAAAAGGTGTTACTTTTTTCCGCTAAGGAAAAGATATGTGATTTGTGGGGATGTTTCGCGTAGTGTATAATCAATGGGCTGGATCTTGAATGTGGTCTTGTGATGGACATTTTCGATAGTGGTTGGCGAGGTCGCGTCTTGGCTTTCGGTTGATAGAGAAGTGGCGTTGTTGTACTTCTCAAGATATTGGCTAAGATGTTTGGTGGTGGTTTCATGTCCTTGATCATGTGTTGATGTTAATGCAAGTTTGGTCGTCATGAGGTTGGCAGGTGTGGAGGCAAAGTTTCCATCTCCGCAGTTAGTAAGATGATGTGCGACACTAGTCAGAGACACTCCCTTCAGATGAACTGTGGTATCTTGGCAGTCGGTTGAAAGTGAAGTGGCGTTGTTGTGATTCTCAACATATTGGCCAAGATGTTTGGTGGTGGTTCCGTGGTCTTGATCTTGTGTTGTTGATGCATGTCCGGTCGTCTTGGCAGTTGTGGAGGTGAGGTTTTCCTCCCCGCAGTTGGTCAGATGCTGTGCGACGCTCGTCAGAGAAAGTCCCTTCAGATGAGCCGGGCTGGTGCATGTATAGCTCTCAGGATTGGGGAAGCTGGAGATAACGCAGGCGTCGCATCTCTCGCAATGGTCAAACAACGAATAATGTGTCTGCATACATCTGAGATCTGTGATCATCCACAGCATGGCGCAGCTACAGTCGAGTGGATTGTTTCCAACCTTTACCGCTGTCAGAGTGGGATGCCCCAGCTGTTCTTTTGTGAAAGATGTGAGCTGGTTGAACTCAAGGTTCACAAGCACTAGTGATGGCAACTTCTGCACGGCAAGGTCAAGGCTAACGTGGGTGATTCGGTTACGCTTCAAGGACAGGGTCCTCAAAGATGGCAGATTTTCAAGGGCTTCCCAGTTAACGATCTCGATGCGGTTGTTCTGTAGAAAGAGACGGATGAGATTCTTAAGCACCGGGACATCCGTCAGGTTCCTGATGGCGTTTTCCTGGAGATCTAGAACAGCTGTAGTCGCAGGAATGCCCTCAGGAAACGCTGTGAGCTCCAGGAA
This sequence comes from Branchiostoma floridae, assembly GCF_000003815.2. Lineage (NCBI taxonomy): Eukaryota > Metazoa > Chordata > Leptocardii > Amphioxiformes > Branchiostomatidae > Branchiostoma > Branchiostoma floridae. The sequence goes on from NW_023365775.1 coordinate 298,970, forward strand.
GCGACAGACTACTGTGGTGCTCGTTGCTGCCTCATTATATTTTGAATTCGTGCATTTCTGCGGCAAAGCCCGACCTTCCTGGTAACAGGTCATACACATCCACAGGGCAATTATTAACACCGTCAGCCGACTCTTCATTTGATTCTGTAACTCAGACTTGACCGCTGTCTTCATTTTACCAACGGTTTTAACCCTTAACAAAAATATCTGGAATAGAAATAAATTCCATGCGGTTAAATCTTTTATAAAATGGCGAATTATTTATCTATGTTTTCTTTTGTTTATGTTATTCTCAATCTACTCATCTTCTTATGTCGAGAAAGGTTTGGTTTCCAGGTGTATAAGGTACTCGATTGAGTAACTTGCTTTGCGGGTTTTCATTGTTTGTCTCTATTTTGCTTTATTTCGCTTTGTTTTGTTTGATTTTTGGGGCTTCCTTGAAAGTCAACTTACCAAAGTTGATTTCAGTTAGATGGTTACTTTATCAGTCCGATAAATAAGAAAATTTAGCCTACTGTGAACATGAACATAATTTTGCAAGGTACAGTGTTTGTTACTGACTGGTATGCTAGCTTATCTGTAAAATATTCAAATGAGAAGAAAAATGGCACACTTACCTCACTTTAGGCAGAAGACTGCTGGAGAAGTCTTGCTCCTGGTTTAATTCTGTTTGCAAGTTCAACAATATAGCGTAGATGATAGCAGTGTCTAGCACATACCTGATCACGTTCTTTTCAAAATGATTTGGAATATTCTATTGTCTGTAGAACGAGTAGATATGCTAGCTTCGGTATGTAATATTCACGAGGTTTTCTTGGAATATGCATATGAGCTCAAGCATCACAGACAAATTAGATTCTGCGGGGTCAACGGACGGAGAAAAGAGAATGTTACACTGCGAAATTAAAGTACACGTTTGAATAGGAGATGACGATATGTATTCTGATAGTATAAAAAAGTGCACTTCGTCTTTTGATGCCCATCAATTTCCATACCTACGTATACTATATTAGATGTGATAGAAAATCCAAGACTTGAGTGGAAACTGAGCTGGTTTTATATAACGCGGTCGAAGAAACTGAGTGAAGATGCATGCATTTTTATGAAGCACTTTGACTTCGTAGAACAGAAGGATGGATTCTGCACAATCATACTTATGTAATACTGACAACTCGGTCGAACCATGCGTTACTTTGCATTGGAGAAAATATGTGTGATTTCTGTGGATGTTTCGCTTGTGTGCTTTGCATTGCTGAGAACTAAAGATGAAAGTGTATTTCAAAACATAGACATAATATATGACTCGGTTCGGTTTTTATATGTTTTGTTGCCTTTTATATTATACAGTCGGGGCAGATGGATACCAACACAATATCATGAATTCCATGCTCGTAAGCTGCTCAGTCCTACTATGGCTACTATGCAAAAGTGCCCACTGGAAAGAACTGGTTAGAAAACATGATAAGCAGGACTATAAGAGCCAGCTTGCTGCATTTTAATAATGCATGCAGTAACGGTACATAAGATATGGCATATCGCAGCGTGACTATGACCTTTCCAACGATACCAAGTTCGACCTTCCCGAATAACTTTGAAGATTGAGGAATCTTAGGCGTATATACATGCGTAAGGGTTACGTAGCGGTAAGCTAAGGTGGACCTGTTGTCGAGAATATCTCGGCAACAATGTACAATATAATTTTGCGGTTTGTGGATTATTATTCCCTACCAAGAGACCTTTCCAACGATACCAAGTTCGACCTTACCGAATAACTTTGAAGATTGAGGAATCTTAGGCGTATATACATGCGTAAGGGTTACGTAGCGGTAAGCTAAGGTGGACCTGTTGTCAAGAATATCTCGGCAACAATGTACAATATAATTTTGCGGTTTGTGGATTATTATTCCCTACCAAGGGACCTTTCCAACGATACCAAGTTCGACCCTCCCGAATAACTTTGAAGATTGAGGAATCTTAGGCGTATATACATGCGTAAGGGTTACGTAGCGGTAAGCTAAGGTGGACCTGTTGTCGAGAATATCTCGGCAACAATGTACAATATAATTTTGCGGTTTGTGGATTATTATTCCCTACCAAGGGACCTTTCCAACGATACCAAGTTCGACCCTCCCGAATAACTTTGAAGATTGAAGGTTCTTAGGCGTATATACATGCGTAAGGGTTACGTAGCGGTAAAGCTAAGGTGGACCTGTTGTCGAGAATATCTCGGCAACAATGTACAATATAATTTTGCGGTTTGTGGATTATTATTCCCTACCAAGGGACCTTTCCAACGATACCAAGTTCGACCCTCCCGAATAACTTTGAAGATTGAGGAATCTTAGGCGTATATACATGCGTAAGGGTTACGTAGCGGTAAGCTAAGGTGGACCTGTTGTCGAGAATATCTCGGCAACAATGTACAATATAATTTTGCGGTTTGTGGATTATTATTCCCTACCAAGGGACCTTTCCAACGATACCAAGTTCGACCCTCCCGAATAACTTTGAAGATTGAGGAATCTTAGGCGTATATACATGCGTAAGGGTTACGTAGCGGTAAGCTAAGGTGGACCTGTTGTCGAGAATATCTCGGCAACAATGTACAATATAATTTTGCGGTTTGTGGAGTATTATTCCCTATCAAGGGACCTTTCCAACGATACCAAGTTCGACCCTCCCGAATAACTTTGAAGATTGAGGAATCTTAGGCGTATATACATGCGTAAGGGTTACGTAGCGGTAAGCTAAGGTGGACCTGTTGTCGAGAATATCTCGGCAACAATGTACAATATAATTTTGCGGTTTGTGGATTATTATTCCCTACCAAGGGACCTTTCCAACGATACCAAGTTCGACCCTCCCGAATACCTTTGAAGATTGAGGAATCTTAGGCGTATATACACGCGTATTACGTAGCGGTAAGCTAAGGTGGACCTGTTGTCGAGAATATCTCGGCAACCATGTACAATATAATTTTGCGGTTTGTGGAGTATTATTCCCTACCAAGGGACCTTTCCAACGATACCAAGTTCGACCCTCCCGAATAACTTTGAAGATTGAGGAATCTTAGGCGTATATACATGCGTAAGGGTTACGTAGCGGTAAGCTAAGGTGGACCTGTTGTCGAGAATATCTCGGCAACAATGTACAATATAATTTTGCGGTTTGTGGATTATTATTCCCTACCAAGGGACCTTTCCAACGATACTAAGTTCGACCCTCCCGAATAACTTTGAAGATTGAGGAATCTTAGGCGTATATACATGCGTAAGGGTTACGTAGCGGTAAGCTAAGGTGGACCTGTTGTCGAGAATATCTCGGCAACAATGTACAATATAATTTTGCGGTTTGTGGAGTATTATTCCCTATCAAGGGACCTTTCCAACGATACCAAGTTCGACCCTCCCGAATAACTTTGAAGATTGAGGAATCTTAGGCGTATATACATGCGTAAGGGTTACGTAGCGGTAAGCTAAGGTGGACCTGTTGTCGAGAATATCTCGGCAACAATGTACAATATAATTTTGCGGTTTGTGGAGTATTATTCCCTACCAAGGGACCTTTCCAACGATACCAAGTTCGACCCTCCCGAATACCTTTGAAGATTGAGGAATCTTAGGCGTATATACATGCGTAAGGGTTACGTAGCGGTAAGCTAAGGTGGACCTGTTGTCGAGAATATCTCGGCAACAATGTACAATATAATTTTGCGGTTTGTGGATTATTATTCCCTACCAAGGGACCTTTCCAACGATACCAAGTTCGACCCTCCCGAATACCTTTGAAGATTGAGGAATCTTAGGCGTATATACACGCGTATGGGTTACGTAGCGGTAAGCTAAGGTGGACCTGTTGTCGAGAATATCTCGGCAACAATGTACAATATAATTTTGCGGTTTGTGGAGTATTATTCCCTACCAAGGGACCTTTCCAACGATACCAAGTTCGACCCTCCCGAATAACTTTGAAGATTGAGGAATCTTAGGCGTATATACATGCGTAAGGGTTACGTAGCGGTAAGCTAAGGTGGACCTGTTGTCGAGAATATCTCGGCAACAATGTACAATATATTTTGCGGTTTGTGGATTATTATTCCCTACCAAGGGACCTTTCCAACCAACACGATACTTCGACCCTCCCGAATAACTTTGATAGATTGAGGGATCATTA
>NW_023365775.1:303250-314892 GCF_000003815.2 Branchiostoma floridae
ATTATTCCCTATCAAGGGATGCCTTTCCAACGATACCAAAGTTCGACTGCCTCCCGAATACCTTTGAAGATTGAGGAATCTTAGGCGTATATACACGCGTATGGGTTACGTAGCGGTAAGCTAAGGTGGACCTGTTGTCGAGAATATCTCGGCAACAATGTACAATATAATTTTGCGGTTTGTGGAGTATTATTCCCTACCAAGAGACCTTTCCAACGATACCAAGTTCGACCCTCCCGAATAACTTTGAAGATTGAGGAATCTTAGGCGTATATACATGCGTAAGGGTTACGTAGCGGTAAGCTAAGGTGGACCTGTTGTCGAGAATATCTCGGCAACAATGTACAATATAATTTTGCGGTTTGTGGAGTATTATTCCCTATCAAGGGACCTTTCCAACGATACCAAGTTCGACCCTCCCGAATAACTTTGAAGATTGAGGAATCTTAGGCGTATATACATGCGTAAGGGTTACGTAGCGGTAAGCTAAGGTGGACCTGTTGTCGAGAATATCTCGGCAACAATGTACAATATAATTTTGCGGTTTGTGGATTATTATTCCCTACCAAGGGACCTTTCCAACGATACCAAGTTCGACCCTCCCGAATACCTTTGAAGATTGAGGAATCTTAGGCGTATATACACGCGTATTACGTAGCGGTAAGCTAAGGTGGACCTGTTGTCGAGAATATCTCGGCAACAATGTACAATATAATTTTGCGGTTTGTGGAGTATTATTCCCTACCAAGGGACCTTTCCAACGATACCAAGTTCGACCCTCCCGAATAACTTTGAAGATTGAGGAATCTTAGGCGTATATACATGCGTAAGGGTTACGTAGCGGTAAGCTAAGGTGGACCTGTTGTCGAGAATATCTCGGCAACAATGTACAATATAATTTTGCGGTTTGTGGATTATTATTCCCTACCAAGGGACCTTTCCAACGATACCAAGTTCGACCCTCCCGAATAACTTTGAAGATTGAGGAATCTTAGGCGTATATACATGCGTAAGGGTTACGTAGCGGTAAGCTAAGGTGGACCTGTTGTCGAGAATATCTCGGCAACAATGTACAATATAATTTTGCGGTTTGTGGAGTATTATTCCCTATCAAGGGACCTTTCCAACGATACCAAGTTCGACCTTCCCGAAGACTATCCTGCACATCCGAAATGAACTCCGGTCAGATTTGACCCCCGACCCGGCGGTGTTTTCGAAGGTCACATAGCACAATACTAGTATTTCTGGGCGACTCCACAGGCTGTAGTAGTAGGGGCGTCGCAGGTCTTGAAATAGCGTGTGCAATCAGCGAGTCGAAAATTAAACTGTGGTTGGTAGTAGAGGAATAGGTCAGTTTTGATGTAGTGTGACTTGGGTTTCGATGTTTGTTTGGCTGAGTAGAATTATGCGCGCGAATCCGGTTCCCTAGCTACTTCCGTGTGTCGTCTGCATTATGGTGACCTCCGCTGGGGGTCAAATGAAAGGGTTTTTTTAGGCGAACGGGCTTAAAAACTCATTTTAGTATAAACTTGGTACAAAATGATGAGTTTGATACCATACTAAGGAAAGGTATTCATATCAGCTTTTAATAGATATATAATACATTGAAATTGAAGCAGAAACTTCAGAAATATAATCTAACAAAGTTGAAATGCCAAACTTTTTGCACTGAGTTTATTTTGTAGATCCTACCCTGAACTTCAACAAATTCATTTCTTTTAATTATTTGAAGACATCATTTGCATAATTAATGGAAATATATGAACGTGAAGACGGATATGCAGAATTTTTGGTATGTGGATAGCCTAAGTACTAAGTCAAGACTTAGACGATACTTAAAATAAAATAAAGACTAATTTGCATATTCTATGAGGGTCTGCATGGGGGGTCCTGACAACGCTTTACGCTAATTTCGGGACGGTCGACAACGCTTTACGTTAAATTCACGAAGGCAGTCAACGTTTTACGCTAAATTCAGACAGGCTGACAACGATTTACGCTAAATTCTGGAAGGCTGGCAACACTCGACAGAGGCGGGGTCGTGCTCCGCAAGAAAGATTGAAATTTTGACTCTCTGAAACACTATTCCCTGCATTTTGAAGGGAAATTTTCGCTGGCAAACAAAGCTAAGTTAAATGGCATTTCTAATTAAAGAGTCCCAGGGGTTCAGCGTAAGCTTATGAGGGTGACGCCAGCCAACTTATTTTTGCAACGTCGAGCGCCGAAGGAAAGTCCGGGAAAATTTTGAAATCCTGCCCCCCTGAAACGCCAGTTTTTTTGGCTATTATAGAAAACTAAGAGAAATTACATTTCTATCAGTAAAAAATGTGTTTGAGGTTGACACGTCACATCCCCCAGCCATGATACATAATTTTCACGAAGTCGATGACCGAAGGTGAATAGAGTGGCAAAGGAGATCCGGCTAAATTTTGAAATCTTGACCCTCTATAAAACGATATTTTGTGCATTTTGATGGGCAAATTTCTATTAGCAAAACAGATCTTTGAGGTTGACACACATCCCCAACATATTTTCAGAATTTCGAGTTCCAAAGGCGCGAGGCGGCACAAGGAGGACCATGGAAATTTTGAAATCTTGACCCTCTAAAATGATATTTCCTGCATTCTGATGGGCAAATTTTGCTGGCAGACTAAGCTAACTTCAATGACATTTCTATTTGCAAAAAAAGGAAGATTTTTGAGGGTATATACCATATTTTTACCATGTCGATGACCGAAGACGAAGGTGAAAGAAGTCGCAAGTGAGGTCCGGCGAACTTTTGAAATCTTGATCCTCTGAAACGCAATTTCCTGTGTTTTGAAGGACTAAATTTACTGGTAGACTACGTTTCGACTTACGAAATTTGGGAGGCCAGCTACGATTTACGGGTAATTTTTAGGCTTAATTACGCTTTACGTGAAATTTTTAGGCTAGATTACGCCTTACGTGAAATACACTGGCTACGCTTTACGGTAAATTTTCCATCCTCACTACGAATTACGTGAAATAAAATAGCTTACACTACGAATTACGGGAATTAAAAAGGCCTGCCTACGCCTTACGGAAAAGAGCATGCAGACCCTCTTCTATCACAGCAGCTTCTTCGATGCATCTTTTGTCCCGGACATGATATGGTCTTGACATTTGGGTAGTAATTGATACAATATTCATCGATCAATAATTTTTAAAAACACGTAATACACCTCCCTCCAAATTTCCGATGTCATCATCATCATCATCATGGGTTACCCCCATATAACCCCGCGAGGGGCAAAGTAGGGGGGGGGGGGGGAGCTGAGGTCCCGGGTTAGGGCGGGCAGCCCTCCTGCCTGGCGCGGAAGTTCTCAACTGTGGGAGCACTTACTACCGCGCCAGGCAGGGAATTCCACTCAGGAATCGTTCTAGGAAAGATGTCTGCTCACCTTGATCATGGAATGACCTTGTCTTGCGAGATCACGAGATCCGAGACTTGTGTGATCTTCTTCACAAACACAAACATAGACACACACACACACACAAACGCACACACACACACACGCGCGCGCGCGCGCGCCACCTGTAATTCAAAAGCACCTCGCCAGGGTCTGTCTCTTTGTTGACATTGTCAGCAGACAACGAGAAGTTTACAAGTCACACAGTAACGATGAAAAATGAGCAACAGAAACTTACCTGCGAGGACTCCTATGACAAATTATCCCTCTGCTGTTGAACCTCCTCAGTGGTGGAAGCACAACAACAGGTTGAGCTTCTTCTCCATGAATGTAAGTGTCGCTTCCGTTATCTACGACGAGGGAGGGGGTTAAGCTCGACTGCGTCTTGATTGTCATGTTTTGACCGCAAAATAAGACAATATCCTGCAGTTTTGTTTCCAATGTTGACACAAGATTATGCATCAGAAACATGGTTTAAAACTGAATTCATGTGGCAATGCAGAAACTAGTTTACTATCTTATACAAAGATTAGAAAACTTGACAAAAGATTCGGGGCTCCAAAATTATGTCCGTCGCTTGCGAGCGCCACCTACCGATTTGAGCAGAAGTGTGTCCTTGGCCACATCAAAATATGAAAAGTTTCTTGATGAAAGCGACTGTACAAAGCTTAAAGGAACAACATTAACACGAAGATTTCTTTTGCAACATTTTATAAGATTAACAGAAAAATCTGTGTTTTGTCTATAGGACTTTATAGAATTAGCGCAAATCCTTGAGTTTAGGTTTAATATGTACTGCCCATAAGATGACGTCATGCTATGGTCCCATGTGGGAAAAGAGCCCCTTATTCGACTCTACACGACTTTCCGGATCCCTGGCAAAAATATCGAAAAAAATCGCCGTTTTCAAATGTTTTTGACAAAAAGAATGTACAACTCGTATAAAAGAAACGACAAAAAGTCTCGGATAAATCAAATCTTGATCTTAGATTAGGTAATATTTAAAGGCTGTACGCGCTGTCACAGGTTGGGCTCGGCTACTTGAAGTACTGTTTTTTTAAAACCAAATATGTATTATTTGGCCCCGAAAATCTGATACCTAAAAACAATTATGTCGTCCTCATAATGTAGTCAACGAACTCTTAATATGTAGGAAATGTCTTGCGTGCTACAACGACAGTATCTGCGGAGAAACACAGGCGTATTCATAGAATACTCCTCAATAAAGCTGCAGCTGTGTCACTAGTAATTAACCAGAGTCTGCTATCACCTGCCGTGAGTTGATGTATACACATTTAAAGTAAGGACACAGCAAGTAAATTGTGTGGATGACATCATCTGCAGACTGCAAAAATAGTGAGATAGGACGAAAAAAAAAACAAGATGTCTAAAAAAACAAGATGGCTAATTTTTCCAAATATACGCAAATAACGTAAGAAAAGAAGTGAAGCGACGAAACATAGTATCACAGCCTACAATGCACTTATTTCTGTATTCAAGTGTAGTAAATGTGACACGGTAGTGTGGTAGACTGGTATCACTTTAAATATAACATGATAATTTTGCTCGGCCTCATGACATTGCCGTGAAAACAAACGTACGGTCCCCAACGGCGCTAATGAGAAACATCTTCCGTGATAACAAACGCGCAGTCCCTTCGGTGCTGATGAGATGCGGGTCTGCCGTGTGCGAACAAACGATGGCCTCCAATTCAGACTCCTCGGCGGTTTTTAACAAATTCATATGTGATGTTTTCTTGGGATCCCAGTATTGAAAAAGGAGGTCGAGGTTTCGTAGTTTTCCATATCCGATAGCATATTGTTATAAAATCCCTTAGCATGAAACAACATACATAAGCTCAGAAAGCAGCAAAATATTAGAACCCTTTACACGGGGCCTGCTGTAGAGACTATCACAGATGAAGGCGTAGCTTCCGGTGTCACGTCAAATAAATGCAGAGTACCAAATAATGGCCCAGAGACCGGTTCCAGTATAACTGAGAGGACAGAATTGAGACGTAACGTTATACTCGCTAGACATAACATTTTTCAAGAATCTCCCTATTTGGTGATCAAATTGGATCATAACCCTCGCTCTAATGCTATTATACTGCAGGAGCAGTTATTCAGCAAGGCAAGTATTTAGCGCGACACCGGTCACCTTTGCCGGTGTTTTCATCAACAAGAGAAGGTGACATTTGATTTGTCGCGTCTTCTACGGCCTGGGTGCGGTTTGTACCGCCGTACACAACACCTACCGCCACCGGCAGCAGTCAGACTGTCGGGCACTCCTGAAGTACAGCGATGAAGGAAGAAACCATCAACCTTATGTTTGCCAAGACGGCGGCGAAAGAAAACATGGTGGACGAAGATGACGGCTCGGGCCGCATCCCTGCCGAAGTGCAATCCTTTCTGTGGAGACTAACAAGGTTTGTATCGGACATCTTATCTCTTTACTGTTGACATAGATCCTGACAATGTCTCGTGATTGTTTGCTCTCGTTTGGGGACGAAATACATCATTTATTTACCACACATGTTGTAACTTAGTAGAATAAACCTGTTGATTCTCATCACCACATTTGTTTACCACACCGTTTGTTTACGACAACAACAAAGAAAACAACAACATTTTTATGGTGATAAGAGTGTCTTACTGAGTTCCATAAATGTATATTTAAAACAAGGAATTCATGGCCTGCTTTTCTTTGATAAAACCTACTAGATGTTATTACCGAGTGTTTTGATTAGAAGGGTTTACAGAAAATGCAGGGCTGTCTACCAGGCCAGGCTAGCCTTTCAGGGCCCCAAGGGTATAAGTGTGTGGGCTGGATAGAAGGCCATAGCTCTTTATTGCTTGGGTGGGGAGAGCGTTGATGCCACAAAATGTCTTGAAAATGTAGATATTCAGGGCTATAAGGGGTGAATTGTTGAAAAATGCTAGAATAGGCTGGGCTAGAAAAACCCTGCTAATATGTGCCTCAGCGCTGTACGAGCAACCTTCATGAAGGTCACTCATGCATGGGCTTCTTGCTGCATGTCAGTTTAAACCCGGTGTAAAATTCTTTTTCAGCCCGTTCGTGCAGTCCAAACTGACCAAACAGTACGAGGGATCCTGTGTGGTAAGTGACTGTAGCAGTCATACATGCAACATAGGATGTAGCATTGATATCTGTATTGCCTGTGTATCTAAGCCGCCCTTCAGTGTAATGCACCATCTAAAATCCAAGCAAGAAGCTGGTTATATTCCAACCAAACAACCTGTCACGCCTAACCTTTGTACTCTACTTACATGTACTTGTTTATGCTTAATTCGACTGCGGACTCGAACCGAAATGGCTGCCCAATGATAATTCATTCGATAGAATTGCGTGTTTTTTTTTCCTTTCCATACTTGTAATGTAACATGGAGTGCTTAATGTTGACTGACACTATACCAAAACTTTAACTCTAGCTTAAAGTTACCTATGTGAAAATTCAAGCGTCTCAGACGGCGAAACGCCGTTTGCGACAACCGTCCAAGGCGTCTTAAATTATTGGGACGCTTTGGGCGGTTACGGCGGCGAACGGCATGGGACGGGCTTTTGAACGCCCGACGAAACGTCCAAGACGGTCCGAACGGCATAACAAACGCTTGGACGCGTCTAGATTGGCACTTTAGACGCGTCCGGTCGGACGTTCGGGACGTCCGAGACGGCGTCTGAAAGCGGGCAGCCGGACGCTCCCGCGCTCCGTCGGGCGGGCCCCCCGCTGGGAACAGACGTCTCTGCGGACGGACCAGACGCCGATTGCGACGGACGTAAATGACGTAATCCAGGCTGCTGGGACGGATCGGACGCCGGTTGCGACGGGCATAAACGGCGTAATCCAGACCGCTGGTACGGGCGGTAGCCTCCACCACGCCTTCCCACGGGGGGTACAGATCGTAAAATTCGACAGAAAATGGAATGAAAGGCCAAGAGGCTGTCATCGCTATATTATTAAAGGTTAATATCTGGGCCAAACTCCTAGCAAAATATTTTTTCTTAAAGACACAGTTTTAGTTAGTCAGGCAGTACGGTAGAAACTCATAACGGGCCGGTGCATTTAATTTGGAACGTGCGTAGACGGCTGCCCGGACGCCGTTTCTGACGCCGTCCGGTCACGGATATAATTTTATGGCCTGTTGGGACATTTAGCGTTGCCACATACCAAACAAACAAATATTCAGCCAGGCAGTGAATTGTAGAAGACCACCCACCACCGGGCCGTAAGGTTTAGCTAAAATCAAACACAACTTGAACACATTTCTTCGTAAATTGTTTACACGTACTCCGCGGCGTTTAATCAACTTTGCTACATGTACGAAATTCAATCCGGCCTTCAATCGTGTCCGCGGCTTTTTGTGCCGCCGTGCCGACACGTTACATCAGAATGGACGAGCCCACATAACATCAAGGGTAAATACAGGACGTTTGAAATTTTCTATCGTAAATTTTAATTGCACCAGTATTTGCTAAAGACTGGATATATAAATGTGAAATAACGTTAAATTTTCTACAAAGATCATAAGTCATTTTTTTTATTTCGAGGTAGCGAACTAAAGTCTTCCGTTTCATAAGTTCCTAACCCCAAGTAGTTGGAAGAGCCGACTAAGATTTTGATTGGCACCGGCAAAATCGGTAGGTGCTATCTCATTATCTGTTGTCTAAATCTACATTTTAACAGCATTATCATTCTTAATAGAAACAACAGATATTTTTTACAAGTATTCTACAACGTGTTCATAATTCTTTTTATTTTGTGGCATCAAAACAAGATCCTAAATTTTATCATTTCTTCGCGTATGTGGGGAGGGCACCCGTAACAACAAGTCGTCGGTAAACTTTGCAACAGATGAATGTACAAAAAATTAGAATAAAATGCGAAGTATTCACTTACCGGCGCCTGCAAAGTATCGACAATCAGCTAACGGAAGAACCGCTGCTTCTTTTGACGTCTGTCACATCTGTGATTTCTGCTGTCCAAGGTTTGCTGCTTCGAGTAAGTAGTATAATTTTTCCCCCTTGTTGGCGCACGACAAATAATTTTTGTACATTCTTTTTAGTATAAATAACGGATACAGTCATCGCCGTAAACCCAACCTCAGCACAATGTCGTACAAACATCAGCTGCTACGTCTAGACGTGAAGTCCTTGGTCCAAAAGTGCGCAAAATTTAACAAACGGACATGAAATCCACAGAAATAGTCACCTTCTGAACATAAGTCCTGCAACCGCCGGAGTGTTCAACGATCTGAAATTCGAATTCACCCGCTGAAATTGGCGCATGTGCAGAAGTTAAAACGTCATGTTTCCCGTGGGGATCATAAGAAAAGACGCAGCCGTCTGCCGGCGTCGAGTGACTAAGTATTTTATAGCCCCATCAGTGGCCGTCTCCGACGGCAATGGAAGGTCTTTCAGCCGTTCGGGCGTTCACCATAAAAACTGACAGAACGGCACGGACGCTCACGATGTGTCCGCGGCCATTTCGGACGGGAATGAACGCGTCCAGAACGTCTGAAACGCGCTCAGACGCCATTGGACGCTTGTAGACGCCGTCCGGGCAGTTTCGGACGCTTGAATTTTCACAGAGGTACCAATTGCGATAACATTAGGGAACGTACTTGTTTATGTCACTAAGAAACAGTAACTGAGATTGTACAAATGTGCAGTTATTGAATTCTTCATGCACTATCATTATATAGACCCTGGAAAGGATTCTTGTGGACAGACGCTTGTCCGGACTGCCACCCAGTCTCCAGACTGTCATCAGCTCTGTTCCCAGCTGGTCTCTACTGAATGCAGGTCTTCCACATGTTATGCAAGGTAGGTCAACTGTGCTGCTATACTTACAATGTGTGCCTTACTGGGCAATGCGCGACTTATTTTATCAACTTTGTGTATTTTTATGTTATCCACTATGCCCACACAAACATACAACACATGGGTAAAATGCGTGACCTCTACAAACAAAATGGCAATGTCTGTAAAGTGTAATGTCACATCCTCATTTTTGGTTCCAAATTAAATGCAAATATTCTATCTTCATTATGTGATGTCACTTTGCAGTTGATTGCTGATAAATTACTCAAGGTTGTCTGAGTCCAAAATTTGGGTAAATCAAGTTGACACTGTTGTTAGAGGTTACGGTCTGACTCTGATCCAGATAATATATACAGTGAAACTTGTACAAGCGACCACGTCAGTAAGATAACCATCGGTCTATAACAGCGGCCTTTGGACGGTCCCGATTTTATACCTCATAGACACAAGCATATGCAACGTAGCCAAAGTGCCCCCTTCTCTTCTGTGCGACCACCCCGAATCCGGTCCACACGTGACTGAAATGTTGCACATGTATTTTTTATTTTTTTTACCAGGCTGTGCTGCACTACTTGCCAACCGCAACTCTCTGGGCAGCAGTGATCGGCTCAGAGTTGCGGAGACCAAGCTGTTGTACACCCTCCACTGGATCCTGCTGGACGCCCCCCATGAGTGGTACAGTAACGTAGATGATGAGTGTGAAAATCTGGAAACGAAACTCTTCCCCCTGGAAACGATTCGAAACTTCGTCCATCTCTTCGCCCCGCTGGTGAATTGCATTCGCGAGAACGACCTGACCTTCCGTCTCTCAAAGGGCATCCGGATCTGGAAGCCGATGTGGGAACATCGCCAACCGGAGGTTTCATGTTTCTGCGTCTTCATTAAACCAAAGTTTACGGCCAGTATGGAGCACGTTGCCGGCGATTGTGCGACCAATGCAAAAAACGCCCAGGTACAGGACATCTGCGAGGTTTGCCGTACTTCCGTCCAAGACTGTCAGTGCAGAACAGACAAGACGAAGAGCACGAATCTTTCATCTTCCTCGAACGTTCTTGACGTACACTTTGACCAGTCATGGCACAACGCATGTAAATCCAACCCGGAAATCCCCACTAGCGTTCAAAAACAGGAGGAGGAGTTGAGTCAGGAGCAGGATGTTTCGTGTGCGACTTATTTTGACGTTGCCGTGCTGCAGTGCCTGTTCAAAAAGCACTGGTCGGAAGATGGGGTTAACTGGGCCCTGCAGTATGTACTCCAACGCTTGCGATCCCTCCTCGATGCGAAGTTGTATCAGGAGAATCGACGGCGTCGAAGCTGCTCCACTCCTGCTGGTAACATCCCGACCATTGAGGTCACCCCCAGCGGACAGGGGACAGCGCCAGCTGCTAAGGACGGGAGGAAACAGCAGTCAAGTTCGGGTCTGGAAGGGGACAGCAGGCGCCTTTCTGTCCCTGAAGGCATCACAAAGTCTCCCCAGTTTACGAGGAGGGAAGTGAATGGGCCAAACAGCCAGCAGAAAGCAGGAAAAGAAGCAGCGGAAAATCCGCCCTCCAGACAGCCGCGAAGGTCAAGAAGGTACGGCACAACGACATGCCCGTGGAATCTCCCCCTACCCATAGAAGAAGAATCAAGTGAGGAGGGATCGCAGAAAAACAGCGTGTCATCCGACTGTGCCCCCACAGAAATTCCTCTGGTGATCGTAGAGGACTCTGAAACGGTCACACTTGGGGAGACGCCCTCAAAGCCAAGCGACAAGAAACAGTCAGGGTCGGATCCTTTTTTGGGTAAAACCCGCCGTGCGTCCGCTGTACAGAAGGAGAGCGATTGGAACGTGACCAGAAACAAGGAGACGGCAAGCAAAACACACAAGGGTCTTACGAGATTCAGCAGTCTTCCCATAGGAGTGACTGATAAACATGAAAGTCTAGCGGCAGAGTGTGACAACAGAACGCCACCCAAGCGTCGGGCATCCCAGTCCCTGTCTTCAGAACTACTGGTCATCAAGCAGGGGGTTCAAAAGTCCAAAAGCGCCGGTTCTCCCCGCCAGAGTCCGAAGATAACCATCTCCCGAAGCGCCACGGACACGAAAATCAACTACAACCACATGGAGGAAGCGGAGGTTTGCGAAGTTCCCGGCGTAGCGTGCTACATCGAAAACGACGGAAAGTTGAGCTTCGATGCCATCGTCCACGCTATTCACCAAGTCGTCATGTCGGACTCCAACCTCCGTATCAGCAGTATTGTCCTCAACATCATCGATACACTGTTTGACTTGGAGTTCATTCCCCTCAATCAAAATGAACTTGGAAACAATAGTACGACCAACGCAACAGAAACTGATGCTCAAAATAAGACCAAGGAGAAAAAAGA
>NW_023365776.1:0-2424 GCF_000003815.2 Branchiostoma floridae
GTGCTTAGAAAAGGTCTTAGCGGTTGTGCCTACACAGAGCCCGTATGCTCAAGAATATCTCGAGAAGGAAGTATCCCAACATTTTGCGGTTTGCACCCTTCGATTCCTTGCTAAGCAACCTTTCCAACCATACCAAGCTTTTCAGGCCGGAACTTAATGCCCAAGCTACAGTCGCGTCATTAAGTCACCCCCTTACCCGCTGCCGTGACAGGCGGTGCTTAGAAAAGGTCTTAGCGGTTGTGCCTAAACAGAGCCCGTATGCTCAAGAATATCTCGAGAAGGAAGTATCCCAACATTTTGCGGTTTGCACCCTTCGATTCCTTGCTAAGCAACCTTTCCAACCATACCAAGCTTTCCAGGCCGGAACTTAATGCCCAAGCTACAGTCGCGTCATTAAGTCACCCCCTTACCCGCTGCCGTGACAGGCGGTGCTTAGAAAAGGTCTTAACGGTTGTGCCTAAACAGAGCCCGTATGCTCAAGAATATCTCGAGAAGGAAGTATCCCAACATTTTGCGGTTTTCACCCTTCGATTCCTTGCTAAGCAACCTTTCCAACCATACCAAGCTTTCCAGGCCGGAACTTAATGCCCAAGCTACAGTCGCGTCATTAAGTCACCCCCTTACCCGCTGCCGTGACAGGCGGTGCTTAGAAAAGGTCTTAGCGGTTGTGCCTAAACAGAGCCCGTATGCTCAAGAATATCTCGAGAAGGAAGTATCCCAACATTTTGCGGTTTGCACCCTTCGATTCCTTGCTAAGCAACCTTTCCAACCATACCAAGCTTTCCAGGCCGGAACTTAATGCCCAAGGTACAGTCGCGTCATTAAGTCACCCCCTTACCCGCTGCCGTGACAGGCGGTGCTTAGAAAAGGTCTTAGCGGTTGTGCCTAAACAGAGCCCGTATGCTCAAGAATATCTCGAGAAGGAAGTATGCCAACATTTTGCGGTTTGCACCCTTCGATTCCTTGCTAAGCAACCTTTCCAACCATACCAAGCTTTCCAGGCCGGAACTTAATGCCCAAGCTACAGTCGCGTCATTAAGTCACCCCCTTACCCGCTGCCGTGACAGGCGGTGCTTACAAAAAACTCAAATATCTCGAGAAGGAAGTATCCGATGAGCTTTATTATGAATGCTAGTCTTCCGGTCCCAGAAAAAAATTACACTTGGAAATAAACCCCAGCGGAGGTCACCATACTGCAGCCAACACACGGAAGTAGCGGGAACAGGATCCGTGCGCGAAATTCAACCCAGCCAAACAAACATCGTAACACAAGTCATACAGTCTCAAAACTTGCTTATTTGCGTATTTGCCACAGTTTCCGACTCGCTGACGTGCACAGAAAAAGGCTTTTCAAGAACTGCGACGTACTATTTTATGCCCGACCTACTTATGTCCACGGGGGTCGCCCATAAATACTGTGTTCTGCGACCTTGATAAAGACCACCCAAGGTCCATTGCAACGCCTTCGGATTCTTCTAAGACAAGATAAGGAAACAGGCACAGACATAATGAAACAGGTGACATGGGCCATACATGTCCACACACACACATGTATATGGACACAGACATGTAGACGTACACACACACATATACATAACAACGCTGACGACTAAGTTAAGTTAAACATTGTCGTTCTATATCTAATTGTGAAGTATCTAAAATCGCAGTATCGTTCCGTAATGACACTTCTGAAACATATTGAATTACTATGTCTAGTCTCACGATAAGATAACCGAGTTAATTAGACTGATTGACTTATATTCTACTAGTTCCTTCCATTTGGAAGATAGTGAGGGGGTGGCAGTTTTCACGTACGGGCGAAGCAAATATTGTAGAAGAGCTGCGACACTGGTCCGACAAGTGTGGTGAACTTGAAAAATGTTAATGGTGTAACATGATGTTTGTAACCTTTCTATGTATTTATCTATCTATCTGAATCTGTCATTTTACTTACAATTAGCCCACGCGCAAGAATTCGCAATAAAATTATATCTATCATCAACGTTGACGGCCGTTACGCGTTATATAAACTTTATTGATATTTAACAAATTGTAACAATGAAGCCACCCACCTCCAAGACATGTGTGTATCACCTGGCGACGAGCCCTATGACGAGTCCTGTTCAAACTCCTCTTGAAACGACGAAAATCTTTGTGACGGTTCCCGAAGTTGAAGAAGGAAACCCAGATGTACCTCACAAGTCCGCAACAGGTTCCGTCTCTTGTGGCATCCAAGTAAATAAAGCTATGGAGAACAATTTAAACTCATATACGACGCGATGTTGTTTTGTTTTTATCGGTCCACCATCTTGGGTGTCTGAATTCTCGTACCCAGGACACTGTGTAATAAGATCAAAACTAGACAAGAGAGGACAGTTAAATTCAATCAAAATTCCTCGATTTTTCTGTTTGCTAACATTTAAA
>NW_023365776.1:2524-6966 GCF_000003815.2 Branchiostoma floridae
GCTCCTTAGTCCTTACCCAGATGTCGATTTGTTGGTCGGTCGTTCGGTTGTTTTCTGTTCCTGAATGTAAATTATGGAAATCTATGTTACATACGACACGTACTGTTGGCCTATAATGCTTGGTATTAAAGTAGAATGTGAATATAGATTTGGTATTTCTAATTCGTAGTTTGCAGCTGACAATGCTGTATGTTGGAACACTTTTTGTTGGATCGATAGAGCGGCTTAGTATAACCATGTTTATCATAGACGACAATCGCGCACGGTGCACAGATCCCGACAAACAATGCCTCTACAGCTGCGGGGTATACTGTTGTGTGGGCAGCTAACACAAATGTGAGTATAATTACTTCTAGTGATGTCTGCGCCCTGCTATTATTATTGTTATAATTCGATTAAATTTACAATATTTCTAAATGGTTAACAAACGTACGTGTAAATGTTTTGCATACTAAAGAACTACTCTAAAGAACAGCGATTACCGACCTGATTTGAAAAACAAAACATTCTGACCTTACAGTTCCTTTCTTAACTTAAATTAATCTCAAATTTGAACATCTTAAGGATTATGAATCTAATTTATGAATAGGGATAAGATTGTTTTAATGCTTTAATGCCTTGGCGACTAAAACACCAACCAAATTGATCCAAACTGCTCATTTCCTCGACAGGATCTAGCATCCGGCAGCTTACGCGACTACACAGCCCAGACAACAATCGTTACACCTGCCACAACTCTGGGAAGGGATACTCACACCGCTGTCAACAAGGAAGGTAAATATAACGTTACTTATATCACAGATGTTGAAATGAACATCACACGTTTACATCAGAATCAACGAAGATATATTAGAAACATTTGCTTAAACTCATGTATAGACTAATGTATAGACCAGACTAGAATGCTTCATTTAAAGTGCCTAGGAGTTACGCCTTTCCTTTCACACAAAGTCTTGCGTACTCAGAGGGAAAAATTTGCCACCTCTGCCGGCTGAAGTCCTGCCCCAGTTTATGTTACTGTTTTAAGCCACCGGAGGAATCTGCTTGGAGATTACTCTGCACTGATTTGATGATATATATGTCGGTTTCTTATCGTTGCAGAGACGACAGAAGAAGGTGGAAAGCGTCACGTCATCACGTTTGGTGGGCGGGGATCGACACTGGGAAAGTTTGCTCACCTGAGTGGGGTTGTTGTATCTGCTAGAAACGAGATAATTATAGCGGATCATGTTAGTCGTGTGCGAGTTTTTAACATGAAGGGTGGTCATGTCCGTCATTTCCTGACAACTGTGCCCGGAAAAGCCGGTCGTACCTTTCTTCCACACGACATATCAATTGACGGCAATGATAACATATGGGTTGTGGGAAGGTTGGCATTCTATGGCTCCTATGCAGTACAGTATAACAGGAATGGTCGAGCTTTGACTAAGTTTGAGGTCAAAAGCAGCGCAGTTGCGATTGCCGTGGATGTACAGAGTAACCACATTCTTGTCACTAGACATGACGTCGACATGGGAACCTGTGAGGTCAACATATTTCATCCAAACGGCTCTTTTGTAAGGACGCTTGATACAGATACTTTATGTGAACACATGCTTGTCGTAAACAGGGAGGGGAACATTATTACGACAAGAAACAACATGGTTCATGTGTATAACCAGACAGGACATCTTCTGTTCACCTTTGGCGGCCACGGTGTGCTAACATATCCCAGAGGTATCTGCACAGACATTTCTGGTCATATCCTGGTGTCAGATCAGGGAAATATGGGTGGAATAGTGTCCATGTTTACGAGGCGCGGACGCTTTGTTCGTGATGTGGTCACTGGTGTCAAGATGGTAGAACGTATCGCCGTGGGAGTAGAAGGACAACTGGTAGTGACCGATGTAAAGGATAATACTGTAACCGTCTACAACCACAGCACCTACTAATGGGGATAGTGCTCCGTTGTCCAGATTTTTTGTGCATGGAAAAGTTTCACTTAGTACATGACTACTGATTCCTTTTTTGCTTACATTTCATGAAACAATAGTCATAATGAAGAGAAGGTTCCGAAAGATATATTGAGGAAATAACGCCTGTGGTCGGTCCACTCCCCATGGCCAGTGTAATATTGTCACTCTATTTGTCCAATCTCTGCTAAATTATACCTCCGATCCATGGACCATGGTAGAAGCTAGATACATTTTGAAATTACCTATTAGTAAGTAGGCCATCGACCTGAGCATCACAAAATTTTGTAATGTGAATTCACAACAGAAGTATTTACAAGAAGTAGAAACTGATCACATTAACATTCTATCACATCAAAATTGGTCTGAGAGCTGATGTTGATTAATAGTCTCAAACAATTCTTCAAAAATTGAAAAGCAGCTTGTACCAATCATCTCTGTCCCAAAAGCTAACCTATTTTCTTCTGGAGGGTCTAGACAATTACTTCAACATTGTTGCAGGTCAGGTACCAAAGTTTGTACAGCAGCAAAATCCTGACGCCAATCCCTTGTTCTTTTGAACGGAATGCTGATCCACCCGCTCCTCTGCACCCTTAAAAGATATTTTGTATCTTTTGACATGGACAGTGACTATCCTATTGACGTGTAGTCATTCAGTTTTTCGTTTGTCTTGCCTTGTGGTGCTCAACACTGCCAAGAAGTACAGCAAGTGTTCTCACTGTTTCAGTCTGATTCAACCCTAGGCACAATTAAGACCACCTAGCTACAATGTCTAAGCAAATACAAACGATGCAGGTAGGTAACACTCCCATATCAATCCGACAAGTCAAGGAGGAGCGATGTCATGCTGGAACTTCCGTAGAGCCACGGTCTATACAGATGCAACTGCGGGACGTTAAGGTTCTTCAAATGCTTGGAGCAGATACTATGGCTGAAGGTGTTTATGAAAATGATGCAGATGTGACTGAGGGTGTTTATGAAAATGAAGCACACAGAATCCCGTCCACCCAACCCTCCGTATCCTACAGCACCGGTCAGGAATATAAAGGTAAATGGACATAGAACGTACGATCTGGCTAATCAGGCGACGAAACCGCGTCACCACTATCGCGCACTAATATCAGGAAGTATTGACCGCACGGCGAAATATGCGCAACCGAAAAACGCTACGAAGAACGGACTTTTTGAGAAATATAAAAGATTATACGCTGCATTAGCGGTTGCCGAAACTAAGGTGGTGACCTATGATTTGCGTCTTATTTTCACGGATTACTTCACCATCCAGTCATAACAAATTCCATACCGGAACCTTATGGAAGGCATCTCCGAAGTTATCTACATATAAAAAATCAAATTCCATACCGGAACCTTATGGAAGGCATCTCCGAAGTTATCTACATATAAAAAATCACGATGATCCGTCAAACTCTTCCCGAGTTATTCTCTCCCACACGGATGGTGCAATTGCGCACACGCGGACGCATTGCTGTGGAATATCGGGAGGTTTTGCCAATCGGATATATACTTAACAGTAAGCCTTATATTTCTCTCTTTTTGCGTTACATATATATATGGCATATTTTAGAGCATTCTAACATGAAATACAGTGTATTTATAAACTGTCCTCATTAACTATGCAAATTAGCCCCTGATTTCCATGATTAGCATTTCATGATATAAGGCATCTCCAAGCTATCTACATTCAAAATATCATAAAGATTCGTCAACCCATTCCTGAGTTATTCCCCTCTAAAGAGATGATGCAACTAAAAATTCCTTACATGCCTGCGGAAGTTTTGGAATTCCTGTCAAACGGACGCACACTATACTATTAGGCTAGCCATTGAGGCGACGCCAAAAAGTAGATTTGTAGATCCCCGACATTCGGGGTTAGGCCCATTGTTTTAAAGTGGAAAAGTAAATAAGTAGAAAAGTAATTTTTAGCAGTCAAATGGCTTGCTACGTTTTGTCGAGGGGTTCTAGTAATTAGTATGAAATTCAAGTGACAAAAGTAACGCACACTTTGTAATTTTGACGCCATGACGTATGAAAGTTAAGAATGTACAGTGACAACACTGAAAAAATAACGTTCAGATCCCTGA
This sequence comes from Branchiostoma floridae, assembly GCF_000003815.2. Classification (NCBI taxonomy): domain Eukaryota; kingdom Metazoa; phylum Chordata; class Leptocardii; order Amphioxiformes; family Branchiostomatidae; genus Branchiostoma; species Branchiostoma floridae. Next base: position 6,579 of record NW_023365776.1, read on the forward strand.
CATTGGGAGTGAGGCCCATTGTTTCAACGCCTTGTGGAATAGTTACGAAGTAATTTTTGGCAGTCAAATGCCTTTCTACGTTCTGTCGAGGGGTTCTAGTATGAAATTCAAGTGACAAAAGTAACGCACACTTTGTAATTTTGACGCCATATGACGTATGAAACTTAAGAATATACAGTCGGACAACACTGAAAAAGTAGGCTTTGCAGATCCCCGACATTCGGGGTACGGGTGAGGCCCATTGGAATAGTAACTATATATATAGTAAGTAATTTTTGGCAGTCAAATGGCTTTTTACGTTCTGTCAAGGGGTTCTAGTATGAAATTCGAGTGACAAAATAGGTTATATCCTATTAAACCTCCTTGCCCAGCGAGATACGGAGTACGA